>NC_057403.1:7306552-7482368 GCF_019320065.1 Cervus canadensis | reverse complement strand
CCTGTTTGTGTCCTCTTTGATTTCTTTCATCAGTGTTTTATAGTTTTCTATGTATAGGTCTTTTGTTTCTTTAGGTAGATATACTCCTAAGTATTTTATTCTTTTTGTTGCAATGTGAATGGTATTGTTTCCTTAATTTCTCTTTCTGTTTTCTCATTGTTAGTGTATAGGAATGCAAGGGATTTCTGTGTGTTAATTTTATATCCTGCAACTTTACTATATTCACTGATTAGCTCTAGTAATTTTCTGGTGAGTCTTTAGGGTTTTCTATGTAGAGGATCATGTCATCTGCAAACAGTGAGAGTTTCACTTCTTCTTTTCCTATCTGGATTCCTTTTACTTCTTTTTCTGCTCTGATTGCTGTGGCCAAAACTTCCAACACTATGTTGAACATTAGTGGTGACAGTGGGCACCCTTGTCTTGTTCCTGATTTCAGGGGGAATGCTTTCAATTTTTCACCATTGAGGGTGATGCTTGCTGTGGGTTTGTCATATATGGCTTTTATAATGTTGAGGTATGTTCCTTCTATTCCTGCTTTTTGGAGAGTTTTAATCATAAATGAGTGTTGAATTTTGTCAAAGGCTTTCTCTGCATCTATTGAGATAATCATATGGTTTTTATCTTTCAATTTGTTAATGTGGTGTATTACATTGATTGATTTGCGGATATTAAAGAATCCTTGCATTCCTGGGATAAAGCCCACTTGGTCATGGTGTATGATTTTTTTAATATGTTGTTGGATTCTGTTTGCTAGAATTTTGTTAAGGATTTCTGCATCTATGTTCATCAGTGATATTGGCCTGTAGTTTTCTTTTTTTGTGGCATCTTTGTCAGGTTTTGGAATTAGGGTGATGGTGGCCTCATATAATGAGTTTGGAAGTTTACCTTCTTCTGCAATTTTCTGGAAGAGTTTGAGTAAGGTAGGTGTTAGCTCTTCTCTAAATTTTTGGTAGAATTCAGCTGTGAAGCCATCTGGTCCTGTGCTTTTGTTTGCTGGAAGATTTTTGATTACAGTTTCGATTTCCTTGCCTGTGATGGGTCTGTTAAGATCTTCTATTTCTTCCTGGTTCAGTTTTGGAAAGTTATATTTTTCTAAGAATTTGTCCATTTCATCCAAGTTGTCCATTTTATTGGCATAGAGCTGCTGGTAGTAGTCTCTTATGATCCTTTGTATTCAGTGGTTCTGTTGTGATCTCTCCATTTTCATTTCTAATTTTGTTAATTTGGTTCTTCTCTCTTTGTTTCTTAATGAGTCTTGCTAATGGTTTGTCAATTTTGTTTATTTTTTCAAAAAACCAGCTTTTAGCTTTGTTGATTTTTGCTATGGTCTCTTTAGTTTCTTTTCCATTTATTTCTGCCCTGATTTTTAAGATTTCTTTCCTTCTGCTAACCCTGGGGTTCTTCATTTCTTCCTTCTCTAATTGCTTTAGGTGTAGAGTTAGGTTATTTATTTGGCTTTTTTCTTGTTTCTTGATGTAAGCCTGTAATGCTATGAACCTTCCCCTTAGCACTGCTTTTACAGTGTCCCATAGGTTTTGGGTTGTTGTGTTTTCATTTTCATTCATTTCTATACATATTTTGATTTCTTTTTTGATTTCTTCTATGATTTGTTGGTTATTCAGAAGCGTGTTATTTAGCCTCCATGTGTTTGAATTTTTAACAATTTTTTCCCTGTAATTGAGATCTAATCTTACTGCACTGTGGTCAGAAAAGATGACTGGAATGATTTCAATTTTTTTTGAATTTTCCAAGACCAGATTTATGGCCCAGGATGTGATCTATTCTGGAGAAGGTTCCGTGTGCACTTGAGAAAAAGGTGAAGTTGATTGTTTTGGGGTGAAATGTCCTATAGATATCAATTAGGTCTAGCTGGTCCATTGTGTCATTTAAAGTTTGTGTTTCCTTGTTAATTTTCTGTGTAGTTGATCTATCCATAGTTGTGAGTGGGGTATTTAAGTCTCCCACTATTATTGTGTTACTATTAATTTCCTCTTTCATACTGTTAGTGTTTTGACCGTACATATTTGCGGTGCTCCTATTGTTGGGTGCCATATATATTTATAATGTTATATCTTCTTCTTGGATTGATCCTTTGATCCATTATGTGTGTCTTCTTGTGTTCTTTCACAGCTTTTATTTGTGAAAGTCTATTTTATCTGATATGAGTATTTGCGGACTCTGCTTCTTTTGGTCTCCGTTTGCATGAAATATTTTTTTCCGCCCTTCACTTTCAGTCTGTATGTGTCTCTTGTTTGAGGTGGGTCTCTTTGTAGACAGCATATATAGGGCTCTTCTTTTTTGTATCCATTCAGCCAGTCTTTGTCTTTTGGTTGGGGCATTCAACCCATTTACATTTAAGGTAATTATTGATAGGTGTGGTCCCGTTGCCATTTACTTTGTTGTTTTGGGTTCACGTTTATACAACCTTTCTGCATTTCCTGTCTAGAGAAGATCCTTTAGCATTTGTTGTAGAGCTGGTTTGGTGGTGCTGAATTCTCTCAGCTTTTGCTTATCTGTAAAGCTTTTGAGTTCTCCTTCATATCTGAATGAGATCCTTGCTGGATACAGTAATCTAGGTTGTAGGTTATTCTCTTTCATTACTTTCAGGACGTCCTGCCATTCCCTTCTGGCCTGGAGGGTTTCTATTGATAGGTCAGCTGTTATCCTTATGGGAATCCCTTTGTGTGTTATTTGTTGTTTTTCCCTTGCTGCTTTTAATATTTGTTCTTTGTGTTTGATCTTTGTTAGTTTGATTAATATGTGTCTTGGGGTGTTTCGCCTTGGGTTTATCCTGTTTGGGACTCTCTGGGTTTCTTGGACTTGAGTGGCTATTTCCTTCCCCATTTTAGGGAAGTTTTCAGCTATTATCTCCTCGAGTATTTTCTCATGGCCTTTCTTTTTGTCTTCTTCTTCTGGGACTCCTATGATTCGAATGTTGGGGCGTTTCACAGTGTCCCAGAGGTCCCTGAGGTTGTCCTCATTTCTTTTGATCCTTTTTTCTTTTTTCCTCTCTGCTTCATTTATTTCCACCATTTTATCTTCTACCTCACTTATCCTATCTTCTGCCTCCGTTATTCTACTCTTGGTTCCCTCCAAAGTGTTTTTGATCTCATTCATTGCATTGTTCATTTTTAATTGACTCTTTTTTATTTCTTCTAGGTCTTTATTAAACAATTCTTGTATCTTTTCAATCTTTGTCTCCAGGCTATTTATCTGTAACTCCATTTTGTTTTCAAGATTTTGGATCATTTTTATTATCATTATTCTAAATTCTTTTTCAGGTAGATTCCCTATCTCCTCCTCTTTTGTTTGACTTGGTGGGCATTTTTTTTTTTTTTTTTCCTGTTGGGTATTTCTTTGCCTTTTCATCTTGTTTAGATTGCTGTGTCTGGAGTGGACTTTCTGTATTCTGGAGGTCTGTGGTTCCTTTTTATTGTGGAGGATTTACCCAGTGGGTGGGGTTGGACGTTTGGCTTGTCAAGGTTTCCTGGTTAGGGAAGCTTGCGTCAGTGTACTGGTGCGTGGAACTTGATTTCTTCTCTTTGGAGAGCAATGGAGTGCCCAGTAATGAGTTTTGAGTTGGGTCTATGTGTTAGGTGTGACCTTGGCTAGCCTGTATGTTGACATTCAGGGCTATGTTCCTGTGTTGCTGGAGAATTTGCGTGGTATGTCTTGCTCTAAAACTTATTGGCTCTTGGGTGGTGGTTGGTTTCAGTGTAGGTATGGAGGCTTTTGGACGGTCACTTATTACTTAAAGTTCCATGTAGTCAGGAGTTTTCTGGTGTTCTCAGGTTTTGGGCTTAAGTTTCCTGCCTCTGGATTTCAGTTTTATTCTTCCTGTAGTCTCAGGACTTCTCCAACTATACAGCTCTGATAATTAAACTTCTAGGTTAATGGCGAAAAGATTCTCCCCCGTTAGGGACACCCAGAGAGGTTCACAGAGTTACATGAACAGGAGAAAAGGGAGGAGGGAGATAGAGATGAGCAGGAGGAGAAAAAGGGGGACTCAAGAGGAGAGAGACAGATCTACGCAGCTGTCTGTTCCCAGAGTGTTCTCGTATCTCAGACACCTACAAGGATTCACAGAATTGGATGGGGAAGAGAAGGGGAAAAGAGGAAATAGAGGTGTTCTGAGGTAGAAAACAGAGAGTCAAGATTGGGAGGGAATAATCTTCGGTTTTAAGATAGGGCTTCTCTTTTTTTTTTTTTTTTTAAGGTTATAGTGTAGTGAAGATGAAAATGAAGAGTAGTAGAGGAGTACTAGAGGACTTTAAAAAGAAGAGAAAAAGAAAATAGAAGAGAAAAAGGAAAGAAAAAAAAAGAAGAAAAAAGAGAAAAGAAAAAGAAAAAAGAAAAGAAAGAAAAAAAAATTTTTTTTTCCCCCTAATTAAAAAAATCGTAAAAATCTATGAAAATGAAAGTTAAGGAGTAATGGGGGAGTAATAGGGAATTTTAAAGGAAAATAAAAGAGAAAAAATAAAAAAGAAAAATATAAAAAGAAAAAAAATTTTTTTTTTTTTCCTTACTTAGAAAAAACAGAAAAATAAAAAAAAAAAGTAAAAATATGTCTAGGAATTTCTCTGGAGCTGTTGCGGTCAGTGTGGGTTCGGCTCAGTTTCAGATAGCTCCTCGTTCCAGCTTGCACTTCTCGATATCTACAGGGCCCTTCCGGTGAAGTCGGTGTTTTCTTCAGGGATTTTAATCTGTTGCACCAGTCCCTTCTGAAGCGGTTCCCTTTGTTTATTTGGCTTCTGTTTGCCGGTCTCTTCAGAGGCTCATTTCCGCCCTGACACAGGCGGCCGGAGGCGGACTCTTATTCAGGTAGCTAGTTCCGTTGCGCTGCTGGGAGGGGCTGACGCTGTGGGGCGGGGCTGGCGCTGCGGGGCGGGGCTGACGCTGCGGGGAGGGGCTGGCCCTGCGGGGGCGGGGCTGACGCTGCGGGGAGGGGCTGGCCCTGCGGGGGCGGGCTGGCGCTGCCGGAAGGGGCTGACGCTGCTTTCTCCGTCTGCGCTGCTCAGGCTCCCGGCTGTTCTATATGGAGCGCGCCCCGCGCTGCGCGAGGTTCCAGCCCTCGGGTGTTACACAAAAGCGCGGAAGGAAAAGCTGCGCCTGCTCTCTGTGCCTTCCCCGTCAGAGCGGTCCAGGCAGCCAGGGGCTTGGTGGGCGCGCTATCCCCAGGTGTGGCGCACCCACTCCCTTCCGCGGACCCAGTCTCAGTTTCCGCTGGCGCCAGGCGGGTGCGCGCGCCTTCCGCCCTCCGCGTCCCCAGCCCCAGTCCCCGCCCCGCGCCGGTCGGGTGCCTGCGCCCTGTGTCTCGCCGCGACCTTCCCCTCCCCCCTGCCTCCGGCGGGGCTGGGCCGGTCCGCAGCCTGCGAGCTCTTCTCGGGACTTTCCCCGTCCCTTTGTTCTGCGAACGGCCGGCAGTGTGTTCCGGCCGGTCAATTTTCTCTCTCTCCTTTGGTCTCCCACAGTTCAAGTTGGCACCTCACAGAAGCTCCCTCCGATTGTCCTCAGGGCACTCAGGCCCGGACCCTAGCCCAAGCAAGGCCGCCTAAGACTCCCTTCCCGGGACGGGTCTCCGTCCTTAGCTCTTTTGTCTCACTTTTTATCTTTTATATTTTGTCCTACCTCCTTTCGAAGACAATGGTCTGCTTTTCTGGGCGCCTGATGATCTCAGCTAGCGATCAGAAGTTGTTTTGTGAAGTTTGCTCTGCATTCGGTTATTCTTTTGATGAATTTGTAGGAGAGAAAGTGGTCTCCCGGTCCTACTCCTCCGCCATCTTGGCTCCTCCCCTAATTTTCTTTATATATATTGCCATTTTGGGCTTTTGGTATCAGAGTAATGTTGGCCTCATAAAATGAGGTAAGAAGCATTCTCTATTCTTCAGTTATTATTTTTTTTTTTCTTTTGTAAGTGCTTGGGAAGCATAGGTATTAACTCTTTGAATGTTTAGTAGAATTCACCTGAGAAGCCATCTGGTCCTGAACTTTTGTTTGGGGCAGTTTTCTATTACTATATCAAGCACTGGAAGAGTGATCAGTCTAGTCAGGTTTTCTACTTCATGATTCACACTTGGAAGGTTGTATTATTCTAAAATTTGGTCCATTTCTTCTGGTCTGTCCAAGTTTGTTGGCATAGATAGATGTTCACAATATTGTCATAATTCTTTGTGTTGTTCTGTAGTTATTGCTCTTTTTCTTCTTGATTCATAATTTATTGATCAGAGCCTTCTCTCTCTCTCTCCCTTTTCTTAAAGTGAGTTTAATAAAAGGTTTTGCAAAGCATTTTCCCTTTTAAAAGACCCAGTTTTTAGTTTGTTTGATCTTTTAAAAAAATGTTAATGCTAAGTTGCTTCAGTTGGGTCCAGCTCTTTGAGATCCCATGGATAGCAGCCCACCAGGCTTCTCCATCCACAGGATACTCCAGGCAAGAATACTGGAGTGGGTTCCCAGTTCTTTCTCCAAAATATTCTTTTAAAATATTTGTAAAAAATATTTTAAAAATATTTATTTATTCATCTGGGTGCACTATGTCTTAGTTGTGGCTCTCGGTATCTTTAGTTTCAGCATGTGAAGTCTTAGTTGTCCCGTGTACTATCGGGATCCTGGACCACAGATCAAACCCAGGGCCCCCGCATTGGGAGCTTGGAGTCTTAGCTACTGGAACACCAGGGAAGGCCCTGATTTATCTTTTCTACTGTCTTTTTAGGCTTGATTTATTTATTTCCACACTGATTTTATCATTTCCTTCATTCCTGACTCTGGGCTTTGTTTGTTCCTCTTCTTCTAGTTTCTTTAGGTCTATGGCTAGAATGTGATTCAAGATATTCCTTCTTTCCTTAGGTGGGCCCGTATTGCTGTAAACTCCCCTCTCACTTTTCTAGCTCTCGACTCAAAAATGGCTTCTTCATTTCGTACCATTGTGAGTGGAATATAGGTTATATGTGATTTCTATGTAAATATGTTGAGATTTGTTTTGTGTTCCAATATATGATCTATCTGTGAGCAATTGAGCCAGGAGCTGAACCCATGACTGACATCTCAGAGAAATGGATACCCTGGTGAGTGAGTGGTTTGAGCCACAGATTGGGTACCCCAGTTCTAGGGTCCTGTGTGTTTGCTACAAGCGATATTGTCTGGTGGGAGAAGTGCTGGGATGAGAAGGGCTATAGGAAGGCAGGACTAGGCTCATGAGGAGCACACATTACCTAGCCCATGAGGCAGGGAAGAGAGAGTTCTACTCAAGTACCTGTTGTTTTCCCACAACCAACTCGCCACACACCCCAGACCCAGTGGTATGAACACACCAGTCCTCCTTGCCCCATGGCACTGTATCTGCAAAAGCCACTATGAGGGAAGAATTGATGGAGAGACACAGAGGTAACCAACAGCCAGGGCAGAGCCTTGGTGGAGCAGTGGCAGCCACTGTTCGTGTTGAATCAAGAAACCCCCCAGAAGCAGCCCAGAGATCATATGACAGCTTGTTCACTACAGCTCATTCCCTGATATCACATGCAAAGAACTGCCTACCCTGAGGACCAGTTTCACAACAGTGCAGGAGTGACAGAGGATGGGGAAACTTTAGAGACACAGGAGACCTGCTGCCCAGACAAGACAGACAGGTCTGCTCTCATGGCTGCAGAGTTTTCTAGGACTGCCTACCACCTACTGATGTGCCACAGCCTGAACACAGCGAATGCTTCTGCCCAATTCAATCCATGTCCTATCCCTGCACTGGATCTAGAGCACCTACAGCCAGAGAGAAAACTTCACCAAGGGACACGGAGCAACCGGGTTCTGGGAGGGAGCTGTTTGGCAACAGCTCACTTCTCAACCAATGCTTAGGATCCATGTGAGCTCCTGCAAGCTGTAAAGAGGAGCTCCATAACAGGGTGGGGGCTGTGAAGACAGGGAGCTGTCTTCAACTGGGAAGGACAATGGGAACTTACACTTGAGGCTGCGACAGCACAGTCATTGACACCTACATAGACCGAGCATCAGACCCTGTCTGCCCATAGTTCCCAATTGATTCAGAGGTCTTCTTCCTCTGGGGAAATGGACCCACTGTGCAGAGAGGAAAAACACACACTTAGAAGAAATACATTCACCTTGGGCCCAACCCAGAGGGTTTCTGTTCCAGGACCTGACTGGATTCAAAACAAAAAACGAGCTCCTTCACTATGATTCCTGCAAGAGACTTTTCTCAGATATAAATCTGCAAAGAGACAAACACATAGAGACTAAACAACACACTACTAAAATATGATAGGTTCAAAAAAGGAATCAAGAGTAAATCAGAAATTACCAGAGGACCAATGAGAACAAAAACAAAACTTTCCAAAATTGATGGAACACAGTAAACAGTTTGAAGAGAAAATTTTATATCAATACAGGTCTACTTCAAATGTGTGAGAAAAATCTAAAGAAAAAACCCAAACACACTTAATTGACCAAATTTCTAGAAACAGTCTTTAAAGACTGAATTAGGAGGAACTACACAATCTTGAATGAAAAGAAGCAAAATGGCTGTCTGAGGAGGCCTTAGAAATAGCTGGGAAAAGAAGAGACATGAAAAGCAAAGGAGAAAAGGAAAGATATACCCATCTGAATGCAAAGATCCAAAGAATAGGCAGGAGAGATAAGAAAAGCTTCCTTAGCAATCAATGCAAAAAATACAGGAAAACAATAGAATGGGAAAGACTAGAGATCTCTTCAAGAAAATTAGAGATACCAAGGGAACACTTCATGCAAAGACTGGCTCAATAAAGGACAGAAATGGTATGGACCTAACAAAATCAGAAGATATAAAGAAGACATGGCAAGAATACACAGAAGAACTGTACCAAAGAGATCTTGACAACCCAGATAATCACAATGGTGTAATCACTCACACTCACCTAGAGCCAGACATCCTGGAATGTGCAGTCAAGTGGGCCTTAGGAAGGATCACTACAAACAAGATTAGTGGAGGTGATGGAATTCCAGTTGAGCTGTTTCAACTCCTAAAAGATGATGCTGTGAAAGTGCTGTACTCAATATGTCAGCAAATTTGGAAAACTCAGCAGTGGCCACAGGACTGGAAAAGGTCCATTTTCATTCCAGGCCCAAAGAAAGGCAATGCCAAAAAATGCTCAAGCTACTGCACAATTGCACTCATCTCACACACTAGTAAAATAATGCTCAAAATTCTCCAAGTCAGGCTTCAGCAACACGTGAACTGTGAACTTCCAGATGTTCAACTGGTTTTAGAAAAGGCAGAGGAACCAGTGATCAAATACCAACATCCTCTGGATCATCAAAAAAGCAAGAGTGTTCCAGAAAATCATCTATTTCTGTGTTATTGATTGTGCCAAAGTCACTGACTGTGTGGATCACAGTTAACTGGAAAATTCTGAAAGAGTTGGGAATACGACACCACCTGACCTGCCTCTTGAAAAACGTGTATGAGGGTCAGGAAGCAACAGTTCGAATTGGATATGAAACAACAGACTGGTCCCAAATAGGAAAAGCAATACATTAAGGCTGTGTATTGTCACCCTGCTTATTTAACTTATATGCAGGGTACATCATGAGAAACGCTGGGCTCAAAGTAGCACAAGCTGAACTCAAGATTACTGGGAGAAATATCAATAACCTCAGATATGCAGATGACACCACCCTTATGGCAGAATGTGAAGAAGAAATAATGAGCCTCTTGAGGAAAGTGAAAGAAGAGAGTGGAGAAGATGGCTTAAAGCTCAACATTCAGAAAACTAATATCATGGGATCTGGTCCCATCACTTCATGGCAAGTAGATTGGGAAACATTGGAAACAGTGTCAGACTTTATTCTGGTGTCTCCAAAATCACTGCAGATGTGATTGCAGCCATGAAATTAAAAGATGCTTACCCCTTGGAAGGAAACTTATGACCAACCTAGACAGCATATTAAAAAGCAGAGACATGACTTTGTCCACAAAGGTCCATCTAGTCAAGGCTATGTTTTTTCCAGTAGTCATGTATTTATGTGAGAGTTGGACTATAAAGAAAGCTGAGTGCAAAAGAATTGATGCTTTTGAACTGCGGTGTTGGAGAAGATTCTTGAGAGTCCCTTGGCCTGCCAGGAGATCCAATCAATCCATCCTAAAGGAAATCAGGCCTGAATATTCATTGGAAGGACTGATGTTCAACCTGAAACTCCAATACTCTGGCCACCTGATGTGAAGAGCTGACTCATTTGAAAAGACCCTGATGCCGGGAAAGATTGAAGGTGGGATGAGAAGGGGACGACAGAAGATGAGATGGTTGGACGGCATCACCGATTCAATGGTCATGAGTTTGGGTAAACTCTGTGAGCTGGTGATGGGCAGGTGTTAGGATCCTTTAATGGATCGGAACCTGGTGGTCCAGAGTCAATGATTAGGAAGTGAAAGAGCAAAAGTTGCTGGTAGACCCTGGTTTACACCGAGGACCAATAAAGCCCTTGACACAGGGCTTGCATCGCTCACGAAGGCACAGGGCGCCCTCTCGATGGGAACTTGAAAGCCCATGTAGGAGAGTGAGCACGATGGGTTCTCTATGCTCCAGAGAAATACTCGGGGTGGTGGAGGGGAAGAGAGAGAGAGAGAAAAGACTCGGGGACGTAAGCTCTGATGGAGCAAATGAGCTTTAATGATCTTTTTGTGATTGTGTATAGGCTGTTGTACAAGGAATTTCTTTCGACAATGATAAAGATCCGAAAACTAAATGTGCAGCAATCATTACCAAGGGAACAAGGGATTAACAACAGTCATAAGGTCAGGAGACAATCCATATCTCAAAAAAGAGGATCGAGACTAAGTTTTGTCATAAAGAGAATGTTTACTGAAGGAGACCCAAGCCTGTCTCCCACAATGACCCCAGCCCTGGGAGCGGCTTGCCTTTCCACTGATAAGGAACAGAGGATTTATGAGAAACAGCACATAGGAAAACTCCTGTTAAACATCCCCTGACAATTCTCCCTTATTTATTTATAATATTTGTAAAAAGGTCTCTGACCATTTGAGTTTGTTTAGTTTCAACAATTTCTGCATGAAGGCAACAGTAAACAGCAAATATAATTGTCAAGACAATCACCAAAATTATAGTTCCTGACCCGATGCTGTGAGTGAAGCTTGGAAACCATCTGCATGGGTCTAGCCCAGATAATTGATCAGTTAGTTGTTCAGCTAAAGTTTCCAAATGAGAGGAAGACAGCAGATTTTTAGAAACGGTTTCAAAGATTTCTTTTTGTAATATTGTACTTTCAGAGAGACATTATCATCTATGTTGTGTAAATGAAATTTTTTTTACTCCCAGTTGTAGGCAGTATGGTTAAATTGAACAGGAGTAACACAAAATTGAGTAGAATTCCAATCACATTTTAGTATCACCTGTTTTTGTATATCTATTAATTGATCTCCAACCTATTTGATGGCTGTTTTTAGTTCTTGTATTTCATCTTAAATGTCCTCATCTATCTGAGCCTGAGTGGCCCAAATAGTATGAGCATCTTTAGTCCAATTTTGGATAAAATTATGTGTTTGAATTGAAGTTTGTAATGCAATGCCAGTGATGGCAGCAGTGGTGCAAATAGTTATTAATCTCAATATGCCAAAAATCAGCCATCCAATGAATCATTTAGACCACTGGAGCAGTTTAGTAAGTAACCAGGAAGCAAGTCCAGCCACAGGACCTTCTTCCAGGGCCATTGGAGATTTATTGGTAACCACAGACTACGTCAAGATCAAAGAATCAAAAGGGAATCATTTCTTAAGGAAATAGAGGAGTTAAGACAACTCTACAATTTGCAATTTATACAAGTTACAGAAAATAAAGTCTTAATGAATTCTGAGTTTCCTATAGCTACAACAAAAGGAAGTGGAACACAGGCTTGTATGAACTATGATTGATGATAGCAAAAGAAATAATTACTATGACTATGATTGGTCCCTGTGAAATGTCCAGCCTAAGTCCCAAGTTCTTCAGTGCTTGCTGCAAGTTTCCAGATGTCCCATTGTTTAGGCCCAATCTGTTTATCAAGGACGATTTGAGGGTGAGAAGGTGTCATTTCGCCATCAAGCCAGCCAAGGAGTCCTTTTCATGGCAGTGTTTCATTGAACTGTTTGTAATCTTTTCTGTTACTTGAATAACATAATCACATATAGTACCGTTATTATAATCTGAGCAGTTAGATAGCCATATACCACGGGGACCCCAATCAAAAATGGTGTAATTGGCCATAAACATTAGTTTCCCTGATTCAGCTTGACACCTATCTCATTAAATAGCGTATATTTAATGTCTTTATAAGGAAACTCCTTACATTCTAACTTTTGTCCTCTTCCTAGAGTTTTGGTAGTGTTGACATGGTTTTCAGAAAAGGACAGGGCAGTAAACAGTCCAAGCAATGTGTGGAAATTCTTTTTGTAGGCAGGACGGAAGCCCGTGTTTGTCGACTAACATTAATACATAATTTTGTTGGGGCCCACACATAAAGGATTTCATAGCCTAGAGAAATGTCAATTAGTCTTCCTTCATTCTCAGGATGAGAGGGCCCCTCCAAGCTCCAAGGAGGGGGCATATGTGTTGAGTCATTAGTGGATATGATTGGTCCCGTATCTGTCCATTCTAGAACCTACAATAAAAAGGGGGGTTAGGTACATAAGCCCAATAAGTGTGATCAATCAAGTCAGCCTGAGTGAGGGAAGCAAAAGCAAGCAAAGCAAGCATAGCAAAAAAAAAATATTTTCAGGATTCCGAGGCATTCCCTGTTGAGAAATCAGATTTTCAGCTTGATTAGTAAGGGTTTTTATCTGTCCCCAAGTAGGGAGATCACAAGGTCAATGACGTCGAGTGTGGAATCTTTTTGGAAATGTTTTATTTTTTTTTTTCTTTTTTTATTAGTTGGAGGCTAATTACTTCACAACATTTCAGTGGCTTTTGTCATACATTGATATGAATCAGCCATAGATTTACACGTATTCCCCATCCCGATCCCCCCTCCCACCTCCCTCTCCACCCGATTCCTCTGGGTCTTCCCAGTGCACCAGGCCCGAGCACTTGTCTCATGCATCCCCCCTGGGCTGGTGATCTGTTTCACCATAGATATATACATGCTGTCTTTTGAAACATCCCACCCTCACCTTCTCCCACAGAGTTCAAAAGCCTGTTCTGTATTTCTGTGTCTCTTTTCTGTTTTGGCATATAGGGTTATCATTACCATCTTTCTAAATTCCATATACATGTGTTAGTATGCTGTAATGTTCTTTATCTTTCTGGCTTAGTTCACTCTGTATAATGGCTCCAGTTTCATCCATCTCATTAGGACTGATTCAAATGAATTCTTTTTAACGGCTGAGTAATATTCCATGGTGTATATGTACCACAGCTTCCTTATCCATTCATCTGCTGATGGGCATCTAGGTTGCTTCCATGTCCTGGCTATTATAAACAGTGCTGCGATGAACATTGGGGTGCACGTGTCTCTTTCAGATCTGGTTTCCTCAGTGTGTATGCCCAGAAGTGGGATTGCTGGGTCATATGGCAGTTCTATTTCCAGTTTTTTAAGAAATCTCCACACTGTTTTCCATAGCGGCTGTACTACTTTGCATTCCCACCAACAGTGTAAGAGGGTTCCCTTTTCTCCACACCCTCTCCAGCATTTATTGCTTGTAGACGTTTGGATAGCAGCCATCCTGACTGGCATGTAATGGTAAATTCTGAAAAATATTTTCAGGATTCCGAGGCATTCCCTGTTGAGAAATCAGATTTTCAGCTTGATTAGTAAGGGTTTTTATCTGTCCCCAAGTAGGGAGATCATAAGGACGATGACGTTGAGTGTGGCATTTTTTGGAGATGTTTTAAAGCCACCATGGCTTGTACTGGAATTTCTTCCTCCTGAGGTTTCTGTTGTTTCGTCTCAAGTTTGAATGTTGGGGGCCACCTTAGGTCGAATCTTCTGAAGAGGAAGTCATGTGAGTTTGTTGGATCCATCTGGAGAAATAGAAGCATACCCCTTTCCCTGTAAGATTAGTTTTCTAGATTTTCATTGATTAGTTAACCCGTCTTGATACCAAATGGGAAGAGGAAGGGACGTGTCCTTCAATGTCTCGAAATGTTTTTCTGCTTTTGTCAAAATATCTCCTTGCAGTGGGTTAAAAATCATTCAAAACAAATAAAGCTATATTAACAATAGTTATAGGTTTAAAGAACATATTGCATTGGAATCTAGTAGAGTCTGCTCTAGATAAGGAAGATAGAATGTTCCTATGCATTTCCCCCTTTAAAAAAATATTTTTTTTTGTAGTTTCTGTGTGTGATGTGTCTGTTTACCTATGTCTCGTGTTTGTGGATTACAAGGAATGTCTGCAATGTGTTTGATAGAGAATGAAATTAAAAATTGTTTGAACTGTCTAGAAATATAGGCAGGGCCATTGTCTGCTTTTATAGAATTAGGTGTTCTCATTATTGCAAAGTAAGCTAAAAGGTGGGTTATAAAATGTCATGTAGCTTCACCTCGGAGAGGTGTGGCCCATATAAAAGAAGAATTTGTATCGATTGAGACATGTAAGAAGGAAGAGAATGAAAATTCAGGGCAATGAGGTACATGCATTTGCCATAAATCTTTTTTATATTTTTGTATTCATCATTCCATTCGTCATTCCTTATACATTTTTTTTTTTGAACATTCTTTCCGATTATTTTTTTATTTTTTTTTACTTTTTTAATTTTTTTTTATTAGTTGGAGGCTAATTACTTCACAACATTTCAGTGGGTTTTGTCATACATTGATATGAATCAGCCATAGATTTACACTTATTCCCCATCCCGATCCCCCCTCCCACCTCCCTCTCCACCCGATTCCTCTGGGTCTTCCCAGTGTACCAGGCCCGAGCACTTGTCTCATGCATCCCACCTGGGCTGGTGATCTGTTTCCTTATACATTTTTATTAAAAATATATATCTTTTTTCTTTAGCAAACATGAACTTTCTTGTAGATTAGCATTTTATAGATTGGTGAATATATTTATTATATTTTATATTATAATATATTTATTTATATATATGTTAATATACAGACACACATATATATATATTTATACAATTATATTTACACAATATATTTATTATAATGTAACATATTTATATATTTATAAATAGTCCAAAATCTCTTTAGTTTTTCTGTAAGAAAAACGTTCTATAAGAAGAAGTTAGTGTTCAGTAATTAATGTTTTAAAATCTTATTTTATTTGGAAATGACCTAGCTATTTATTGAATTTTTATTTAGTTTAGTATAACTCTAGAAATTTAAGTTATCCCAATCCTAAGAGATTATTTTAGATTATAATAATAGATTATTACTTTTAATAGAGTTTATCTGAAAGTTTTCATCTTATTTATTTATATACATATATATATATATATATAATATATTCCTATATATATGGAGAGGGAAATGGAAACCCACTCCAATGTTCTCCAGGGGAGAATCCTAGGGATGGGGAAGCTAATGGGCTGCCGTTTATGGGGTTGCAGAGAGTCGGACACGACTGAAGCGACTTAGCAGCAGCAATATATATATATATATATATATAAAGTTACCTTTTTGTTGTCAAATTTAGTTTACCTTAAACCTAGGCACAATAAAGCATTATATAATGTTGATGACTTAAGACATGTCTTAATTAGATTAGCAAACAATTATATTTAAATTATATTTATATTTAAATAAACACTACATTTTATTTCAGCCTCTTGATGAAAGTGAAAGAGGAGGGTGAAAAAGTTGGCTTAAAGCTCAACATTCAGAAAACTAAGATCATGGCATCTGGTCCCATCACTTCATGGAAAATAGATGGGGAAACAGTGGAAACAGTGTCAGACTTTATTTTTGGGGGCTCCAAAATTACTGCAGATGGTGATTGCAGCCATAGAAAGATGGTAATGATAACCCTATATGCAAAACAGTAAAAGAGACACAGAAATACTGAACAGACTTTTGAACTCTGTGGGAGAAGGTGAGGGTGGGATGTTTCAAAAGAACAGCATGTATACTATCTATGGTGAAACAGATCACCAGCCCAGGTGGAATGCATGAGACAAGTGCTCGGGCCTGGTGCACTGGGAAGACCCAGAGGAGTCGGGTGAGGAGGGAGGTGGGAGGGGGGATCGGGATAGGGAATAAGTGTAAATCTATGGCTGATTCATATCAATGTATGACAAAACCCACTGAAATGTTGTGAAGTAATTAGCCTCCAACTAATTAAAAAAAAAAAAAAAAAAAGACGCTTACTCCTTGGAAGGAAACTTGTGACCTACCTAGACAGAATATTAAAAAGCAGAGACATTACATTGCCTACAAAGGGTCCGTCTAGTCAAGGCTATGCTTTTTCCAGTGGTCATGTATGGGTGTGAGAGATGGACTGTGAAGAAAGCAGAGCAGTGAAAAATTGATGCTTTTGAACTGTTATGTTGGAGAAGACTCTTGAGAGTCCCTTGGGCTGCAAGGAGATCCAACCAGTCCATCCTAAAGGAGATCAGTCCTGGGTGTTCACTGGAGGGACTGACGCTGAAGCTGAAACTCCAATATTTTGCCACCTCATGCAACCTGTTGACTCATTGGAAAAGACCCTGATGCTGGGAAGGATTGAGGGTGGGAGGAGAAGGGGACGACAGAGGATGAGATGGCTGGATGTCATCACCGACTTGATGGACATGAGTTTGAATAAACTCCGGGAGTTGGTGATGGACAGGGAGGCCTGGCGTGCGGTGATTCATGGGGTCACAAAGAGTCGGACACTACTGAGCGACTGAACGAACTAACTAAGGCAAAAGAAGTAATTGAGCAATTTTGTCCCCCTTTTTGAATTGATATAGTTTCTGAGATGACATCATGATTTGAACTTCTCCTTTAAAATCTGAATTAATTATTCCAGGGTGAACTGCAATTCCTTTACAATTTAAACTAGATGGCCAAGTAAAAGACCGAAGGTTTGTGGGGGTGGGGCCCCAAAAAGTCCGGTAGGTATTCTAGAAGGGACTTCTTGATGGTAAAGTAGAAAATCATTTAGGGCTGATATATTGATGGCAACACTGCCGGATGTTGAGGGTTTGAGGGAAAAGATGGAATTTGCCCCTGGTTTTTGTTGAAGGGGACCTGGGGGGTCCCCTGCTTGGAGTTTCCTGGAATAGGTCTTTCTTCAATATCAAATATAGATTTACAATCTTTGGCCCAATGCATTCCTCTATGGCAGTGAGGGCAAATTCTTGGAGGTTTGTTTATTAACCTTCTTAGGGCAGTCCCTTTTTAAATGGTTTTTATCTTTATATGTAAACATCCTTCATTTTCCTTTCTAAAGGCAGCAGCCATTGTCTCAGCTACCATTTGCATCTTTGAGTTTCTGATCCTAGATTGAGACAAGCCTTCAAATAATCAATAATAGTCCCAGTCTCATGAATTGGAGCGATAGCTCTTTGACATTCCCGATTTGCATTCTCATAAACAAGTAATTTCTCTAGCTGTTTTATGACTTCTTCTTCAATTACAGTATGGGAAATAACAGTTTCTAATCTAGCTAAAAAATCAGCGTAATTTTCATTAGGTCCTTGTAATATTTTGGTGTAGCTACCTGTAGGCTCTCCTTGAGGAGTAATTCGATCCCAAGTTTCAAGGGCCACTGTTTTTAATTGTACACGCAACAAGGAATGGCGTTGTATTTGAGCTCTATGGCATCAAATTGTCTGGTGCCAGTTAACATTTCAAAAGTCATTTGGTTTTGGGAGTGCCAGCTCGGCCGTTCTTGTTAGCATGATCCCTGGCTATATCATGAAACCACATTGTCCACTGAAGATATTCTCCTGGTTTAAGGAGAGCTTTTACTAGAATTTGCCAATCATAGGGAATAAAGTTTCCCATAGAAGATGCCACAATATTTAGAAGCTCTTCAGTACAAAGCGAATGTGGGCCATACACAATTACGGCCTTTTTCATTTGTTGCCTGTACAAAAAAACTAATATCTTCATATTGATGTATTATGTGCTCTTGAGCATCAGGATTTCTTAAAACTGGAAAGGCGGAGAAACCATCAGGTTCAGAGACTTGTATTGCGAAGCCAGTAATTCAGAAAGCTTCTGTCATGGAGGAGACTGAGTACATACCGATTTTTTCAAATATGAGGCTGTACTAAGGACTTATCATTATTATCTAAAAAAGATTGCCAGTTTTGATGTCAAAAAGTGTCTCAGGAGAGTCGTTGTTAGAATCATTAGGTTCTAGCGAAGGAGAGACTTTTGGATTGGTGCCTGCTGGCAGAAGAGGAGAATTCAGAGCAGCCAGGGCAGTGCTTGTAGGAAAATTCTGAAATATTTTATGTTGTTCTAATTGGGCCTTTTGTAAAGTTTTATTGTTTAATTTATATTCATGTAATAAGTGTTCTGTCTGATGTCGAATATTAGGAGGGCTAGAAGTTACCTTGAAATGGCAGAATTACAGCTTTAATGAGAGCCCATAGAGGCCAGAAATCAATTGGAATATTTTTATCTCCGTTTGGTGGCTCATTCAACATTTTCTTTGACCCGGTGCCAAATTTCTAAATCAAAACTGTCTTTATCAGGGAACCAAGGATTACAGTTAACCACTGTTTAAAGGCAAGGTTCTATTTTGGCATGAAACCAAAAGTCCCTGAGCTTTAAACAAATGGTGAAGTAAAGTAGAGAGATGATGGGGCTTTCCAGCAGTTTGAAGTTAAGTAGAGAAATGAGGGGGCTTTTTAGCCATTTGACCCATGTCATAGTACTTACTGACCTCAATGGGCCCTTAGTCACTCTTTCTGAATGCCATGTATACCAGAGTCCCTGTTCTGGGCGCCACTTGTTGGGGTCCTTTAAAGGATATAGAGAGAGACAAAAAAGGCACGGGGACCTAAGCTCTGATGGAGCAAAGGTGCTTTAATGATCTTTTTGTGAGTATATGTAGGCTGTTGTACAAGGAATTTCTTTCAACAATGATAAAGTTCAGAAAATTAAATGTATAGCAACCATTACCAAGGGAACAAGGGATAAACGATGGTCATAAGATCAAGAGTCAATCCATATCTCAAGAAAGAGGATCGACACAAAGTAGTTTTGTCATAAAGAGAATGTTTACTGAGGGAGACCCAAGCCTGTCTCACACACTGACCCCAGCCCTGGGAGCGGCTTGCTGTTCCACTGATAAGGAACAGAGGATTTATGAGAAATAGCACGTAGGAATCGTCCTGTTAATCATCCCCTGACAGACAGGGAGGCCTGGTGTACTGCGGTTCATGGGGTCACAAAGAGTTGGACACGATGAGTGACTGAACTGAACTGAATAAAAATCCTCTCAGAAAACAATGTCCAGGACTTGAGGGTATCACATGTGAGCCTATGAAACATTTTTAAAAATAACATCTATCCTTCTGAAACTCTTCCAAAAAGTTGAAGAGGAGGGGAACACTCTTAAATTTATTCAACCAGGCTATCTCTACACTGATATCAGTACTATAAAGAGACCCTACAGAAAATTACAGATCATTTTCTTGATGAATATGGTTCAAAAAAGTTTTCAAGAAAATATTAGCAGACAGAATTCAACAATCTATAAAAGGTACCATAAATGATTATCATGTAGCATTCTTCCAGAGATGCAAGGATGGTTAAAAATCCACACACCAATCCACGTGATACACGACATTGAAAAAAGGAAGATAAACACAAGATTGTGTCAACAGACATAGAAAAAGCATTGACAAAATCTAACATCCATTCATGGTAAATACTCCCAGAAAAATGGGCATAGAGAAAATACATCTCAACATAGTAAAGCCCATTTATGACAAACCAATAGAGGTGGACACCTGAAAGCTTTTTCCTCTAAAATCAGGACCAAGGGAAGGATGCTCACTCTTGCCACTCTGGTTTAACAGTGTGGAGGTCCTAGCCACAGCATTTGGACAAAAATGTAATAAGAGACTTCCAACGCCTAAGAGAAGAAGTAACACTGTCACTACTATAGAGAAATGATACTTTATATAGAAAACCCTAATATCTCCACCAGAAAACTAACTAATGAATTCAGTACACACACGCACACACACACACACACACACACACACACACACACACACACACACGCACAATGGAATATTCCTCACCCCTTAAGAATAAAATTTTGCTGCTTCTAACATAGATGGACCTGGATATCATTCTGTTTAGTGAATTAAGTCAGACAGACAAAGACAAATACGGTATATTATCACCTGACATATGCAATCTAAAACTAGTACAAATGGATGAAAATAATGGAGTAGAAAAAGACTCTTGCACATAGAGAATAAACTAGTGTTTACCAGTGGGGAGAGAAAGCAGGAAGGGGCAAGACAGAGTAAAGATTCAGAAGTACACACTACCATGTATAAAATAAATAAACTACAAGGACATACTTTACAGCACAGGGAATATGGCCAGTAGCTCATAATAGCTTAAAACAAAGTATAACCTATATATTGAACCACAATGTTGTACCACTGCCACTACCATAATACTGTAAATCAACTATAATTCAGTGAAAAATTTAACATAAAAGAAGAGTTCTGCATTGTGATATGTGGTTGTAATGGCAGTCATATTACAATATTTACATGTAACAAATAACCAAATCTTACACTTGAAATGTACAAAATGTTATATGTCAAATATATTTCAGTTTGAAAAATCTGCTGAAATATAGTTTTCTTTCAGCATGTTTTTTATTGTACTTCACATCAAACTGCTCATTTCTACATGAAAATATTTTTATGTGCTAATCTCCCTGCAAGGCTCTTTCTAATAAATACTACCATCTCTCTTAACATTTAAATCAGTTCTAATGAGGTGGATGAAACTGGAGCCCATTATACAGCGTGAAGTAAGCCAGAAAGAAAAACACCAATACTGTATACATGCATATATATGGAATTTAGAAAGATGGTGATGATAACTCTATATGCAAGACAGAAAAAGAGACACAGATGTATAGAACAGACTTTTGGACTCTGTGGGAGAAGGCAAGGGTGGGATGATCTGAGAGAATAGCATTCAAACATGTATAGTATCAACTGTGAAACAGATTGCCAGTCCAGGTTTGATGCATGAGACAAGTGCTCAGGGCTGGTGCCCTAGGATGACCCTAGGAGGGAGGTGGGAGGGAGGTGGGAGGGGGGTCCAGGATGAGGAACACATGAAAATCCATGACTGATTTATATCAATGTATGGCAAAAACGACTACAATATTGTAAATTAATTAGTCTCCAACTAATATAAATAAAGGAAAAAGAAAAAAAAATGTTAACTCTAAACTTGTAACTGGCTTCCAAACTCTTACTTAATCTTACCTTTGAGTGCTAACAAGGGTATTCTTTACTCTGTAAGGACATTAATTTGTTCAATTTTATTTCTGACTACTGTACACATTGATCCATTTTCATGTATACTTTAATCTATAATTCCATACCTACTTCATTTCTGGGATATTTGTTTGGTTAGACTCAAAGTAACATATTTGGACACTCCATAATATGTAGATTACTTCAAGGCCTGTTGTTTATTGCATAAACCTGAACTCCTTTTCTAAAAGAAAACTTCACTGATATATTCATATTTCATGACAATATATTTCAACTGGTCTTTATATTGAAGAAGATACTTGGCATGTCCGGTATAATATTATCTAGAGATTAAAAATTTTAAGTTAGGATTCTGACGGTAAATAAATGAACTGGCAACTGATCATTATAGAAAAAAATAAAATTCACACTTTTCTCATAATAGTAGAGGATTTTAACTTCTTATCCCGGCAAAATAGAGCCTGTGTACACTGGAGTTATGGCTTATGAGCAGAAAGGGGCTGACAATAGGGAAACACGCTGCAATGATTATAGTGATGTCCACAAGGAACCGGCTGGGCTGAACAAAAAGAGCCAAAAGAACTTGACAGATGGAGGAAAGAATATAAAAGTAGACAAAGGTGCTCCCGAGGAGAAGGATGAATTTAGTAGCTCTGGACTCAGGGGAGGACCTGGAGGAGGCGTCAGTCCTACAAATGTGCTGGACCTGCTGCTTATGTCTGTACAGAATGAGAACCATGGAGCTGCCGGCCCAGAGCGTGAGCCCCAAACATAAAACGTCAGGGAATAATAGCAATGCTGCAGACAAGGCGTCGTCAGTTTTGTCAGTAACAATAGAAGAACAGTAGCCAAAATCTCTTTCCTCTGTGGTGTTTTTGTCACTCCATTTGCCAGTCATATGGAAAGGAAAAATGACATTTACCAGCATTTGCAGGATCCAACACAGGAAAATAGAGAGAACCATGTACTTGGGAGCTGTTACTTTCAGCGCTGCCCACCTGGAGTTCCAGGGACTGATCGTGATCACCTGAAAGACACTCAAGAGGCAGATGCTACTGATGGACACTCCCCTCCCCACTCTGTGCAGAAAGAAGAGAAGTTTGCAGCCAACATCACTGCGGATATGCTTCCACCCAAAGACTGCCATTGTGTGTGGGACCCCTTTAGAGAAGAGGACCAAGGAGTTGGCCACAATCAGGTGCTTAAGGATCAAATCTGTGGACCGTAACCTGTAACCCATGAAGTGAAGGACGATATAACTGGAAAGCAGTGAGAAATTCCCCAGAATTCCAATGACGGTCTGGGTTAAGATGATCATGCCTATCATGAAAAAGCTGCTGGCCATCCTTTCATTCACAGTCACTGGTACTTTTGAGTTATAATGTCCTCCGTGGGAATATGAGGCATCGGTTACGTGCATCGTGTCAACTGAAATCCAATATTCTCCACTTAACAATAGTTCCACTTGGAAATATTTGCTTCTTGTGTTTCTGGTACCAGCAGCCTTTAAAGGGTTCCATGTATAACATTTAAAGAGATCTAATGTGTAAAATTAATCACTGAAGATACTCATATGATCCTGTCTTCATTTTTCACAAATTTGTTAGGCAGGAACTGAAGGGACCTTAGTTATACAGAGGAGTGTTACTAAACCCAGACAGGTTAAGTATTTGTCACCTGCTTCTTAGTGCAGAGTGAGGACTGAATCCCATTGGGCTACTCAAGACAGTGGTTTGAGAAACTTCCGAGGTGCTTAAATGATTAAGACCCAGCCTTCCACTGCAGAGGATCCAAGTTCAATCCCTGGTCCAGGATCTAAGTAAGATCTCATGAACTTTGATGCACAGCAAAAACAAAAAAAGAGACTGCACTGATCACCAGCCATGCCAAACAACTAGTTAGTTGCAGGCATATAAAAACCAGATCTATATTGGATTTTGATTTCACAGTTTTTCTGTTTGTAGACCTGTGGTATTTTGAAATTTTCAATTAACATGATTCCATATATTTGTAAAGCTTTATTCTACGGTACCACATATTATGAATTAAGTCTTAGCATCTTAACACATGAACATCACTGCTGGCAGTAGAATACAGCAGGAGCCTGCCTCAAGAAAAGGCAATGTCAGGAAGATGAGAATGCTTCACTGTGAGAATGGCAACAGAAAGACTCTTTAGTTCCCATGACAGAAACACAACTAAAATATTATGTGTTATAGAAATGTTTGAATAATCATATGTAGGCAATAAACCTCAGGGCATAAAACACTAACATGTGATAAAACAGTTTAAGACAAAATTATTATTGTCCATTCATACACTGAATCAGTATGTTATTGTCTGAACCCAGTGAATATATTAGCAATGAATTAATATTTGCAGATGACATTAACCTACAAGACACAGAGGCAAAATTTGGCACTTGTAAAGCATGTATTCTTGTGTGTTTCATAAACTGACGTACTAGATTTGTTAGAATGTCAACAAATTGGTGTTGGTGTCAGTTTCTGATGTGATCACTTACCCAGAATCTTGACCTGCCTTTCTCTCACAGACTCTGCTGCTCAGACGAAAATACAACGAACATATCTTTCAGGTGCCAGGACAAGGGCTCGGTGGGATGGTCATTATACCCAGTATGTGTGTGAGAGGGAGGCAGCCAGATCCTGATAAATGGGTTTGAGACACTGTCCTCCCCTCCCCTTCCGTCAAAACTGATAAGGAAACTGTGGTACACATACACCATGGAATATTACTCAGCCATTAAGAAGAATTCATTTGAATCAGTTCTAATGAGATGGATGAAACTGGAGCCCATTATACAGAGTGAAGTAAGCCAGAAAGATAAAGAATATTACAGCATACTAACACATATATATGGAATTTAGAAAGATGGTAGTGATAACCCTATCTGCAAAACAGAAAAAGAGACACAGATGTACAGAACAGACTTTTGGACTCTGTGGGAGAAGGCGAGGGTGGGATATTTCGAGAGAACAGCATGTATATTATCTATAGTGAAACAGACCACCAGCCCAGGTTGGATGCATGAGACAAGTGCTCAGGCCTGGTGCACTGGGAAGACCCAGAGGAATCGGTTGGGAGGGAGGTGGGAGGGGGGATCGGGATGGGGAATACATGTAACTCCATACCTGATTCATGTCAATGTATGACAAAACCAACTACAATATTGTAAAGTAATTAGCCTCCAACTAATAAAAATAAATGAAAAAAATAATTAAAAATTTAAAAAAAAACCTGCAATTATCATTTCACCTGCAACAGTGATGGAAGTGCAGGCTTGGGAGCTGAGAACATTTCTGGAAACTTTTCTCTCAGTTGCTAGTTACTGGAAACAATTACAAGTTTCTAGTTAGCAGCCTGAGGAGAAAACTGGCTGTACTTGACAGGCAATTTTTTTTCCATGATCCCTGAAGGTGATGGTCTCACAAGGAAGAAATTCTGAAATCACACACATTAGGGACTGACACTAACCATGTGTGTCCCTCTGGATTCTTCACTTCCCTGAGATAAGTCTCTGCCCTAATACTAGGACTTTCCTCACCTTCAACCATTGAATGGAACCGTCAATGAAAGTACTGGTAAAGAAATGGAATGAGACAAAATACCTGGGAAGTATATTCGAAGAGACAAAAGGAAAAGGAGGAACATTATCAAGAACTTTGATAGGAACCACCGGCACAACTCATATCAATTTAGACTCATTTTCATAATTCAATGCCACTTATTATGGAAATTTTGTATGAAATAAACTTTATTATTATTGAACCCTGTGATAAGAATCGGGTCCAGAGCAAATATAGAAAAAAGAGTGAGGGTTTCAAATTAGCTATAAAATAAAAACACATAGATCTGATGGCTCGATTATGTTATCAAGTACTTAATTCAGGAGCATCCTGGAGAGGAAACAATATGCCACTAGAAACTAGTGCATCAGTGCAAAATTAAAAGAAAATCTGAAATGCAAGTAGGAGGCTTCACAAAAAGCAAACACACTGACAACTTAATCATGTACTTCTAGCCTCCAGAACTGTGAAAAACTGTGAAAACTATCTATGTTTAAACTTCCCAGGCTGTTGTATTTTATTAAGGCAAACCTAAATGTAATACAAACTGTAAGAGTCTGTCTGTTTCATCCTGGGACTTCCAAGGGTGATCCTGCAATTTATGTCGGAGAAAGTGTTGCTTATGTTCTCTTCTATCAGTTTTATGGTGTCATGTCTTCTATTTAACCCTTGGAGCCATGTTGAGTTTATTTTTGTGTGTGGCGTGAGGGCGTGATGTGACTTCACAGATTTATATGAGGCTCTCCAGCTACCAGAGAAGAGTGGAGAAACAGCTCGAGAAAGAACGAAGAGAAGGTGCCAAAGTAAACAATGCCCAGTTGTGGATGTGACTGGTGATGGAAGTAAAGTCTGAAACAAAGAACAATATTGCATAGGAACATGGAATGTTAGATTCATGAATCAAGGGACATTGGAAGTGGTCAAATAGGAGATGGGAGGAGTGAACATTGACATTTTAGGAATCAGTGAACTAAAAAGGGCTGGAACAGGCGAATTTAATTCAGATGACCACTATATGTACTACTATGTGCAGGAATTCATTAGAAGAAATGGAGTAACCCTCATAGTTAACAAAACATTCCAAAGTGCAGTATTTGAGTGTAATCTCAAAAGTGACAGAATGATTTCTGTTCATTTCCAAGGTAAAGCATTCAATATCACAGTAATCCAGGTCGATACCCCAACCATCAATGCTGAAGAAGCTCAAGTTGAATGGTTCGATGAAGATCTACAAGACCTTCTAGAACTAACACCAAAAAAGATGTCCTTTTTACCATAGGGGACTGGAATACAAAAGTAGGAAATCAGGAGATACCTGGAGTAGCAGGCAAGTTTGGCCTGGACTACAAAATGAAGCATGGCAAAGGCTAACAGAGTTTTGCCAAGACAACGCACTGGTCATAGCAAACACCTTCTTTCAACAACACAAGAGACAACTCTACACCAGATGGACATCAGCAGATGCTCAACACCAAAATCAGGTTGATTATATTCTTTGCAGCCAAAGATGGGGAGGCTCTATACAGTCAGCAAAAAACAAGACCAGGAGCTGACTGTGGCTCAGATCATGAACTCCTTATTGTCAAATTCAGCCAAAACAGCTTCAAGTGATTAGATCTGATAGACAGAGTGCCTGAAGATCTTTGGACGGAGGTTGGTGACATTATACAAGGGACAGTGTTCAAGACCACCCCCAAGAAAAAGAAATGCAAAAAGTCAAAATGATTGTCTGAGGAGGCCTTACAATTAGCTGACAGAAAAGAGATGATAAAGGAAAAGGAGAAAAGGACAGATATACCCATCTGAATGCAGACTTCCAGTGTATAACAAGGAGAGATAAGAAAGCCATCCTCAGTGATCAATGCAAAGAAATAGAGGAAACCAATAGAATGAGAAAGGCTAGATATCTCTTCAAGAAAATTGGAGATTCTGAGGGAACATTTCATGCAGAGGTGGGCACAGTAAAGGACAGAAATGGTATGGACCTACCTGAAGTAGAAGATATTAAGAAGCCGTGGAAAGAATACACAGAATACTATACCAAAAAAATCTCATCACCCAGATAACAATTTTGGTGTGATCACTCACCCTTACCTAGATCCAGACATCCTGGAGTCTGAAGTCAAATGAGCCTTTGGAAGCATGATGAAGAACAAAGCTAGTGGAAGTAACGGAATTCCCGATGAGCTCTTTCAAGTCCTAATAGATGACTCTGTGAATGTGCTGAACTCAATATGCTAGAAAATTTGGAAAACTCAGCAGTGGCCACAGGACTGGAAAAGTTCTGATTTCATAACCAATCCCAAAGAAAGGCAATGCCAAAGATTGTTCAGACTATCACAAGATTGCACTCATCTCACATGCTAGCAAAGTTATGATCAAAATTCTCCAAAGCACGCTTCAACACTAGGTGAACCAAGAACGTCCAGATGAACAAGCTGGATTTAGAAGAGGCTGAAGGGCCAGATATCAAATTACCAACTTCCACTGGATCATTGAAAAAACAAAAGAGTTCTAGAAAAACATCTACTTCTGCCCTATTGAACACAACAAAGCCTTTGACTGTGTGGATCACAATAAATTGTGGGAATTTATTCAAGAGATAAGAGTACCAGATCACCTGACCTGCCTCCTGTGAAATCTGCATGCAGGTCAAGAACTGTTAGAAAGGACATGGAACCAGGGACTGTTTCCAAATTGGGAAAGGAGTACATCAAGGCTGTATAATGTCACCCTGCTTATTTAACTTATATGCAGAGTACATCATGTGAAATGCCAGGCTGGATGAAGCACAAGCTGGTATCAAGATTGCCAGGAGAAATGTTAGTAACCTGAGATAAGGAGATGACACCACCCTTATGGCAGAAAGTGAAGAGTAACTACAGAACCTCTGGATGAATGTGAAAGAGGAGGATGAAAAAACTGGCTTAAAACTCAAGATTCAAAACACAAAGATCATGGCATGTGGTCCCACTATTTCACATAAAATAGATGGGGAAACAATGGAAACAGTGACAGAAGTTATTTCCTTGTGTTCCACAATCAATGCAGATGGTCATGCAGCCATGAAATTAAAAGATGCTTGCTCCTTTGAAGAATAGGTATGATCAACTTAGATAGCATATTAAAAAGCAGAGACATTACATTGTTGACAAAGGTCCATCTAGTCAAATGTATGGTGTTTCCTGCAGTGGTGGATGGATGTGAGAGTTGGACCACAAAAAAGCAGAGCACAGAAGAATTGATGCCTTTGAACTGTGGTGTTGGAGAAGACTCTTGAGAATTCCTTGAACTGCATGGAGATCAGACCAGTCAGTCCTAATGGAAATCAGTCCTGAATATTGACTGGAAGGCCTGATGCTGAAGCCGAAGCACCAATACTTTGGCCACTTGACACAAAGAATGGACTCATTGGAAAAGACCCTGATGCTGCGAAGGATTGAAGGCAGGAGAGGGAGACGACAGGATGAGATGCCTGGACGGCAACACCGACTTGATGGACATGAGTTTGAGCAAGCTTCAGCAGTTGGTGCTGGACAGGGAAGCCTGGCATGCTGCAGTTCGTGGGCCCACAAAGAGTTGGACGTGACTGAGCAACTGAACTGAACTAATTACATTGGGCCAACAGATAATTGGGGGAAATTCCATGTCTTGAATCAACTCATTAGTAAAATTAATGGACCTGAAAAATCCACTTGCCATGTAGTGTAACATGACTACCCAGATGATGTCACATCCATGGGAGGAGAACTGTTTATTAGTTATATAATTATCAATATGGTTTCAACACTATGAGCAATCTTTACCTCCTGTGATGGTTACTTACAAGGAAGAAGCTAGTATAAGGGAATATGCCTTCACAAATTTTAGTGGTCTTATCTTTTGTCCGATTCTTTGCGACATCATGGATTCCACCATGGCAGACCTCCCTGTCCATCACCAACTCCTGGAGCTTACTCAAACTGATGTCCATAGAGTCGCTGATGCCATACAACCATCTCAACCTCTGTCGTCCCCTTCTCCTCCTGCCTTCAATCCTGCCCAGCATGACGGTCTTTTCAAATGAGTCAGTTCTTATCATGGGCCAAAATATTGGGGTTTCAGCCAGCATCAGTTCTTCCAATGAATATTCAGGATGGATTTGCTTTAGGATAGACTGGTTGGAACTCCTTGCAGTCTAAGGAAGTCTCAAGAGTTTTCTTCAACTCCACAGTTCAAAAGCATCAATTCTTCAGTGCTCAGCTTTTTTTTTTTTTTAACAGTCAAACTCTCTCATCCATACATGACTACTAGAAAAAGGATAGCCTTGACTAGACGGACCTTTGTTGGCAAAGTAATGTCTCTGCTTTTTAATATGCTGTCTAGGTTGGTCATAACTTTACTTCCAAGGAGCAAGCGTCTCTTAATTTCATGGCTGCAGTCACCAACTTCAGTGATTTTGGAGCCCCCCAAAACAAAGTCTCTCACTGTTTCCATTATTTCCCCATCTCTTTGCCATGAAGTGATGGGACCGGATGCCATAATCTTCGTTCTTTCAATGTTGAGTTTTAAGCCAACTTTTTCACTCTCCTCTTTCACTTTCATCAAGAGGCTCTTTAGTTCTTCTCCACTTTCTGCCATAAGGGTGGTGTCATCTGCATCTCTGAGGTTATTGATATTTCTCCCTGCAACCTTGATTCCAGCTTGTGCTTCACCCAGCCCACCATTTTGCATGATATACTCTGCATTTAAGTTACATAAGCAGGGTGACAATAAACAACCTTGACATACTCCTTTCTCGATTTGGAAACAGTCTGTTGTTCCATGTCTAGTTCTCACTGTTTCTTCTTGACCTGCATACAGATTTCTCAGGAGACAGCTCAGGTGATCTCATATTCCCATTCTTTAAGAATTTTCCACAGTTGATTGTGATCCACACAGTCAAAGGTTTTGGCATAGTCAATAAAGCAGAAGTAGATGTTTCAGGAACTCTCTTTCTTTCTCGATGATCCAATGGATGTTGGCAATTTGATCTCTGACTCCTCTGCCTTTTCTAATTCCAGCTTGAACATTTGGAAGTTCACCGTTCACATACTGTTGAATTGGTTACAGTAAAGCTTAAACTGTTTAAAGATGAGTATATCTCCATTTAAAATGATATGTTTCAGAAATACCAGAACACATAAATGTGTATTCACCATATCAGTAGAGAGGCATAGAATTTCTTTGAGTTATAGGAAATGTTGAATAACACAGCAGACTTTGAACACGATGAGTTGACATCACTCCCAAACACCTGCATCACTGGACACCTGTAAACAGCCTGTCCGTCCTGACCCTGTGGGTTCACATCCTATTGCTGATATTGTGAAGGAAGATGGAGAATGCTGCTGAGTGTTGTTTCCTCAAAATTTTATCTTTCCTCCTTTACTTTTATAATGCTTTTGAGGGTATTTTAAATCAGCAAGCTATTTTACACCTGAGCGAAATTAGAAAGTAACCCTGACTGATTAAATACTATGTGGTGTATGTGTACAATGGAATACAACTCAGCCATGAAAAGAATGAAATAATGCCATTTGCAGCAACCTGGATAGAGTTCGAGATGATCATACTAAGGGGAGTAAGCCAGAAAGGGAATGACAAATAACATGTGGTATCATTCATATATGGAAACTAAAATCCTGGGGCTTCCCAGGTGGTACTAGTGGTAAAGAACCCTCCTGCCAATGAAGGAGACATAAAGAGACGTGGGTTTCATCCAAGTTTGATCCACTACTTGGGTCAGGAAGACTCCCTGAGTAGTGCATGGCAATCCACTCCAATATTCTTGCCTGGAGAATCCTCATGGACAGAGAAATCTGGTAGGCTGCAGTCTGAAGGGTTGGACATGACTGAAGCAACTCAGCGAGCAAAAACATGACACACATGAACTTATCTATGAAAAAAAAAAACAGACTCACAGACATAGAAAACAGAATTGTGGTTCGCAAGGGGGAAGGTGGGGGAAGGATGCATTGGGAGTTTGAGATTAGTAGATGAAAACTATTAAACACAGAATGTATCAAGAACAATGTCCTACTGCATAGCACGTGGAACTATACTTACTATCATGTGATAAGCCATGGTGGGAAAAAAATATGAAAAAGAACATCACTAAATCATGATGCAGTGCAGCATACATTGACACCATATTGTAAATCAACACTATATATCAGTAAAATTAATTTTAAAAAACTGAATGTGTCAGATATGAAGTGAAGTGAAAGTCGCCCAGTTGTAACGAACTCTTTGAGACCCAATGGACTGTAGACTGCCCGGCTCCTCTCTCCATGGAATTCTCCAGGCCAGAAGACTGGATTGGGTAGGCGTTCCCTTCTCCAGGGGATCTCCCCAATCCAGGGATCGAATCCAGGTCTGCTGCATTGCAGGCAGATTCTTTACCATCTGAGCCACCAGGGAACCCCAACAATCCTGGAGTGGGTAGCCTATCTCTTCTCCAGTTGATCTTCCTGACCCAGGAACTATACTGGGATTTCCTGCATTGCAGGTGGATTCTTTACCAGCTGAGCTACCAGGGAAGCTATGATCAGATGACAAATTGTGGAATTCATGAATGGGTCCTCTGCCACGTGCTTCATTTTCAGCTCGTCCTTCCTACAAGAAGATGTTACCAAGCTGAATTTGGGCCCATAGGAATCTTTCAATGTATTATTCCATGCAATTGTGTAATATTTTTTGAGGGTTCTTGCATCTATGTTTATGAGAGATTCTGCCCTGTAATTTTCTTTATATATATTGCCATTTTGTGCTTTTGGTACCAAAGTGATATTGGCCTCATAAAATGAGGTAAGAAGCATTCTCTATTCTTCAGGTTTTTTTGTTGTTGTTGTTTTTGTTTGTTTTTGTTTTTTTTGGAAGTGCTTGAGAAGCATAGGGATTAACTCCTTGAATGTTTGGTAGAATTCACCTGTGAAGCCATCTGGTCCTGAACTTTTGTTTTGGGCAGTTTTCTATTACTATTTCAAGCACTGTACGAGTGATCAGTCTAGTCAGGTTTTCTACTTGATGATTCAGTCTTGGAAGGTTGTATTATTCTAAAAATTGGTCCATTTCTTCTGGTCTGTCCAAGTTTGTTGGCATAGATAGATGTTCACAATATTGTCATAATTCTTTGTATTGTTCTGTAATTATTCCTATTTTTCTTCTTGTTTCATAAGTTGTTGATCAGAGCCTTCTCTCTCCCTCTCTCTTTTCTTAAAGTAAGCCTAATTAAAGGTTTCTCAGTGCTGTTTCCCTTTTCAAAGAACCAGTTTTTAGTTTGATTGATCTTTAAAAAAAAGGCTAATGTTATGTCGTTTCAGTCGTGTCCGATTCTGTGCGACCCCATGGATAGCAGCCCACGGGCTCCTCCATTCACAGGATTATCCAGGCAAGAATACTTGACTAGGTTGCCATTTCTTTCTCCAAAATATATTTTAAACATATTTGTAAAAAATATTAAAAAAAATATTTATTCAGTTATTTGGGTGCACTATGTCTTAGTTGTGGCTCTCGGTATCTTTAGTTTCAGCATGTGAAGTGTTCATTGTCCCATGTACTATCGGGATCCTGGAACACGGGTCAAACCCAGGGCCCCTGCATTTGGAGCGTGAATTCTTAGCTACTGGAACACCAGGGAAGTCCCTGATTGATCTTTTCTACTGTCTTTTTAGTCTCTGCTTTAGTTATTGCCACACTGATTGTATCAATTCCTTCATTCCTGACTCGGGCTTTGCTTGTTCCACCGCTTCTAGTTTGTTTAGATGTACGGCTAGAATGTTATTCGAGATTTTCCTTCTTTCCTTAGGTGGGCCCGTATTGCTGTAAACTCCCCTCTCACTTTTCTAGTTCTCCACTCAAAGATGGCTTCTTCATTTCGTACCATTGTGAGTGGAATAGAGGTTATATGTGATTTCTACTTAAATTTGTTGAGATTTGTTTTGTGTTCCAATATATGATCTATCTGTGAGCAATCGAGCCAGGAGCTGAACCCATGACTGACAACTCAGAGAAATGGATACCCTGGTGAGTGAGTGGTTTGAGCCACAGATTGGGTACCCCAGTCCTAGGGTCCTGTGTGTTTGATACAAGCCACATTGTCTGGTGGGAGAAGTGCTGGGATGAGAAGAAGGGCTATAGGAAGGCAGGAATATGCTCATGAGGAGCACACATTGCCTAGACCATGAGGCAGGAAAGACAGAGGTCTACTTAAGTAGCTGTTGTTTTCCCACAACCAACTCACCACACAGCCCAGACCCAGTGGAATGAACACACCAGTCCTCCTCCTTCCATGGCACTGTATCTGCAAAAGCCACTATGAGGGAAGAGATGATGGAGGGACACAGAGGCAACCAACAGCCAGGGCAGAGCCTTGGTGGAGCAGTGGCAGCCACTGTTGGTGTTGAATCAAGAAACCCCCCAGAAGCAGCCCAGAGATCATATGACAGCTCGTTCACTACAGCTCATTCCCTGATATCACATGCAAAGAACTGCCTACCCTGAGGAGTAGTTTCACAACAGTGCAGGAGTGACAGAGGATGGGGAAAATTTAGAGACACAGGGGACCTGCTGCCCAGACAAGACAGACAGGTCTGCTCTCATGGCTGTAGAGTTTCCTAGGACTGCCTACCACCTACTGATGTGCCACAGCCTGAACACAGCGAATGCTTCTGCCCAACTCAATCCATGTCATATCCCTGCACTGGATCTAGAGTGCCTACCACCAGAGAGAAAACTTCACCAAGGGACACAGAGCAACCTGGTTCTGGGACAGAGCTGTTCGGCACCAGCTCACTTCTCAACCAATGCTTAGGATCCATGTGAGTTCCTGCAAGCTGTAAAGAGCAGCTCCATAACAGAGTGGGGGCTGCGAAGACAGGGAGCAGCCTTCAACTGGGAATGACAATGGGAAATTACACTTGAGGCTGCAACAGCACAGCCATTGGCACCTACATAGACCGAGCATCAGACCCCAGTCTGCCCATAGTTCCTAATTGATTCAGAGGTCTTCTTCCTCTGGGGAAATGGACCCACTGTGTGGAGAGGAAAAACACACACTTAGAAGAAAGACGTTCACCTTGGGCCCGACCCACAGCGTTTCTTTTCCAGCACCTGACTGGATTCAAAACAAAAAAACGAGCTCCTTCACTATGTTTCCTGCAAGAGACTTTTCTCAGATGTAAATCTGCAAAGAGACAAACACATAGAGACTAAACAACACACTAGTAAAATATGATAGGTTCAAAAAAGAAATCAAGAGTAAATCAGAAATTACTGAAAGACAAATGAGAACAAAAACACCACTTTCCAAAATTGATGGAACACAGTAAACACAGTTCTAAGAGAAAACTTTATATCAATACAGGCCTACTTCAAATGTGTGAGAAAAATCTAAAGAAAAAACCCAAACCCACTTAACTGACCAAATTTCTAGGAAGAGCCTTTAAAGACTGAATTAGGAGGAAATAGACAATTTTGAATGAAAAGAAGCAAAATGGCTGTCTGCGGAGGCCTTAGAAATAGCTGTGAAAAGAAGAGATGCGAAAAGCAAAGGAGAAAAGGAAAGATATACACATCTGGATGCAGAGTTCCAAAGAATAGGCAGGTGAGATAAGAAAAGCTTCCTTAGCAATCGATGCAAAAGATACAGGAAAACAATAGAATGGGAAAGACTAGAGATCTCTTCAAGAAAATTAAAGATACCAAGGGAACACTTCATGCAAAGATAGGCTCAATAAAGGACAGAAATCGTAAGGACCTAACAGAATCAAAAGCTATTAAGAAGAGGTGGCAAGAATACACAGAAGAACCGTACCAAAGAGATCTTGACGACCCAGATAATCATGATGGTGTGATCACTCACACTCACCTAGACCCAGACATCCTGGAATGTGCAGTCAAGCGGGCCTAAGGAAGGATCACTACAAACAAAGTTAGTGGAGGTGATGGAATTCCAGTTGAGCTGTTTCAACTCCTAAAAGATGATGCTGTGAAAGTGCTTCACTCAATATGTCAGCAAATTTGGAAAACTCAGTGGTGGCCACAGGACTGGAAAAAGTCCATTTTCATTCCAGGCCCAAAGAAAGGCAATGTGAAAAAATGCTCAAGCTGCTGCACAATTGCACTCATCTCACACACTAGTAAAGTAATGCTCAAAATTTTCCAAGTCAGGCTTCAGCAATACATGAAACTGAACTTCCAGATGTTTAACTGGTTTTAGAAAAGGCAGAGGAACCAGTGATTAAATACCAACATCCTCTGGATCATCAGAAAAGCAAGAAGTTCTACAAAAACATCTATTTCTGCCTTATTGACTGTGCCAAAGCCATTGACTGTGTGGATCACAATAAACTGTGGAAAATTCTGAAAGAGTTGGGAATACCAGACCACCTGACCTGCCTCTTGAGAAACCTGAATGCAGGTCAGGAAGCAACAGTTAGAACTGGATATGAAACAACAGACTGGTCCCAAACAGGATAAGCAATACATTAAGGCTGTGTATTGTCACCCTGCATATTTAACTTATATGCAGAGTACATCATGAGAAACGCTGGGTTCAAAGTAGCACAAGGTGATCTCAAGATTGCTGGCACAAATATCTATAACCTGAGAAATGCAGATGGCACCACCCTTATGGCAGAAGGTGAAGAAGAACTAATGAGCCTCTTGAGGAAAGTGAAAGAAGAGAGTGGAGAATTTGGCTTAAAGCTCAACATTCAGAAAACTAAGATCATGGCATCTGGTCCCATCACTTCATGGCAAATAGGTGGGGAAACATTGGAAACAGTGTCAGACTTTATTCTGGGGTCTCCGAAATCACTGCAGATGGTGATTGCAGCCATGAAATTAAAAGACGCTTACTCCTTGGAAGGAAACTTATGACCAACCTAGACAGCATATTAAAAAGCAGAGACATGACTTTGTCCACAAAGGTCCATCTAGTCAAGGCTATGGTTTCTCCAGTAGTCATGTATTTATGTGAGAGTTGGGCTATAAAGAAAGCTGAGCACAGAAAAATTGATGCTTTTGAACTGCGGTGTTGGAGAAGACTCTTGAGAGTCCCTTGGCCTGCAAGGAGATCCAATCAGTGCATCCTAAAGGAAATCAGGCCTGGATGTTCATTGGAAGGACTGATGTTCAACCTGAAACTCCAATACTCTGGCCACCTGATGTGAAGAGCTGACTCACTGGAAAAGACCCTGATGCTGGGAAAGATTGAAGGCGGGATGACAAGGGGACGACAGAAGATGAGATGGTTGGACGGCATCACCGACTCAATGGTCATGAGTTTGGGTAAACTCTGGGAGCCGGTGATGGACAGGTGTTAGGATCCTTTAATGGATCGGAACCTGGTGGTCCGGAGTCAATGATAAGGAAATGAAAGAGCAAAAGTTGCTGGTAGACCCTGGTTTACACCGAGGACCAATAAAGCCCTTGACACAGGGCTTGCATCACTCACGAAGGCACAGGGCGCCCTCTCGATGGTAACTTGAAAGGCCGTGTAAGAGAGTGAGCCCAATGGGTCTCTATGCTCCAGAGAAATAGCCGGGGTGGTAGGGGGCATTGAGGGGGCAGAGAGAGAGAGACAGAGAGAGAAAAGACACGGAGACCTAAGCTCTCATGGAGCAAATGTGCTTTAATGATCTTTTTGTGATTATGTATAGGCTATTGTACAAGGAATTTCTTTTGATAATGATAAAGATCAGAAAACTAAATGTGCAGCAACCATTACCAAGGGAACGAGGGGTTAACAACAGTCATAAGGTCAGGAGACAATCCATAGCTCAAAAAAGAGGATCGAGACTAAGTGTTGTCATAAAAAGAATATTTACTGAGGGAGACCCAAGCCTGTCTCCCACAATGACCCCAGCCCTGGGAGCTGCTTGTCTTTCCACTGATAAGGAACAGAGGTTTTATGAGAAACAGCATGTAGGAATCCTCCCGTTAAACATTTCTAATATTTGTAAAAAGGGCTCTGACCACTTGAGTTTGTTTAGTTTTAACCATTTTTGCATGAAGGCAACAGTAAACGCAAATATAATTGTCAAGATAATCACCAAAATTATAGTTCCTCACCCAATGTGTGAGTGATGCTTTGAAACCATCTGCATGGGTCTAGCCCAGATAATTGATCAGTTAGTTGGTCAACTAAAGTTTCCAAATTAGTGGAAGAGGGCAGATTTTTAGAAGAGGTTTCAAAGATTTCTTTTTGTAATATTGTACATACAGAGATACATTATCATGTATGTTTTGTAAAGGAAATTTTATTTGTTCCCAGTTGTAGGCACCATGATTAAATTGAACAGGAGTAACACAAAACTGAGTAGAATTCCAATCACATTTTGGTATCACCTGTTTTTGTATATCTATTAATTGATCTCCAACCCATTTGATGGCTGTTTTCAGTTCTTATATTTCATCTTAAATATCCTCATCTATCTGAGCCTGAGTGGCCCAAATAGTATGAGCATCTTTAGTCCAAATTTGGATAAAATTATGTGTTTGAATTGAAGTTTGTAATGCAATGCCAGTGATGGCAGCAGTGGTGCAAATAGTTATTAATCTCAATATGCCAAAAATCAGCCATCCAATGAATCGTTTAGATCACTGGATCAGTTTAGTAAGTAACCAGGAAGCAAGTCCAGCCACAGGACCTTCTTCCAGGGCCATTGGAGATTTATTGGTAACCACAGACTACGTCGAGATCGAAGAATCAAAAGGGAATCATTTCTCAAGGAAATAGAGGAGTTAAGACAGCTATACAATTTGCAATTTATACAAGTTACAGAACATAAAGTCTTAATGAATTCTAAGTTTCCTATAGCTACAACAAAAGGAAGTGGAACACAGGCTTGTATAACTGTGATTGATGATAGCAAAAGAAATAATTACTATGACTATGATTTGTCCCTGTGAAATGTCCAGCCTAAGTCCCAAGTTCTTCAGTGCTTGCTGCAAGTTTCCAGATGTCCCATTGTTTAGGCCCAATCTCTTTATCAAGGACGATTTGAGAGCGAAAAGGTGTCATTTCACCATCAAGCCAGCCAAGGAGTCCTTTTCATGGCAGTGTTTCATTGAATTCTTGGTAATCTTTTCTGTTACTTGAATAACATAATCACATATAGTACTGTTATTATAATCTGAGCAGTTAGATAGCCATATACCACGGGGTCCCCAATCAAGAATGATGTAATTGGCCATAAACATTAATTTCCCTGATTCAACTTGACATCTATCTCATTAAATAGAGTATATTTAATGTCTTTATAAGTAAACCCCTTACATTATAACTTTTGTCCTCTTCCTAGAGTTTTGGTAGTGTTGACATGGTTTTCAGAAAAGGACAGGGCAGTAAACGATCCAAGCAATGTGTGGAAGTTCTTTTTTGTAGGCAGGATGAAAGCCCGTGTTTGTCAACTTACTTTAATACATAATTTTGTTGGACCCATGCATAAAGGAAGGATTTCAAGCCTAAAGAAATGTCAATTAGTCTTCCTTCTTTCTCAGGATGAGAGGGCCCCTCCAAGCTCCAAGGAGGGGGCATATGTGTTGAGTCATTAGTGGATACGATTGGTCCTATATCTGTCCATTCTAGAACCTACAATAAAAAGGGGGGTTAGGTACATAAGCCCAATAAGTGTGATCAATCAAGTCAGCCTGAGTGGGGGAAGCAAAAGCAAGCAAAGCAAGCATAGCAAAAAAAAATATTTTCAGGATTCCGAGGCATTCCCTGTTGAGAAATCAGATTTTCAGCTTGATTAGTAAGGGTTTTTATCTGTCCCCAAGTAGGGAGATCATAAGGTCAATGACGTCGAGTGCGGCATTTTTTGGAAATGTTTTAAAGCCACCATGGCTTGTACTGGAATTTCTTCCTCCTGAGTTTTTTGTTGTTTCGTCTCTAGTTTGAATGTTGGGGGCCCCCTTAGGTTGAATCTTCCGAAGAGGAAGCCATGTGAGTTTGTTGGATCCATCTGGAGAAATAGAAGTATACCCCTTTCCCTGTAAGATTAGTTTTCTAGATTTCCACTGATTAGTTAACCTGTCTTGATTCCAAATGGGAAGAGGAAGGGAGGTGTCCTTCAATGTCTCGAAATGTTTTTCTGCTTTTGTCAAAATATCTCCTTGCAGTAAGTTAAAAAACATTCACAACAAATAAAGCTATATTAACAATAGTTATAGGCTTAAAGAACATATTGTTTTGGAATCTAGTAGAGTCTGCTCTAGATAAGGAAGATAGAAGTGTTCCTATGCATTTCACCCTGTAAAAAAAAAATTTTTTTTTGTAGGTTCTGTGTGTGAGGTGTTTGTTTAACTATGTCTCGTGTTTGTGGATTACAAGGAATGTCTGTAATGTGTTTAATAGAGAATACAAGTAAAAATTGTTTGAAATGTCTAGAAATACAGCCAGGGCCATTGTCTGTTTTTATGGAATTAGGTGTTCTCATTATTGCAAAGTAAGCTAAAAGGTGGGTTATAACATGTCGTGTAGCTTCACCTCGGAGAGGTGTGGCCCATATAAAAGAAGAATTTCTATCGATCGAGACGTGTAAGAAGGAAGAGGATGAAAGTTCAGAACAGTGAGGTACATGCATTTGCCATCAATCTTTTTTATATTTTTGTATTCACCATTCAATTCGTCATTCCTTATACCTTTTTATTAAAAATATATATCTTATTTTTCTTTAGCAACCATGAACTGTCTTGTATATTAGCATTTTATAGGTTGGTGAATATATTTATTATATTATATATTATAATATTTATTTATTTATACAGATGAAAATATATACACACATATATATTTCTACAATTATATTTAAACAATATAGTTATTATAACATATTTATATATATATATTAATAGTCCAAAATCTCTTTAGTTTTTCTGTAAGAAAAACTTTCTGTAAGAGGAAGTTAGTGTTCAGTAATTAATGTTTTACTTATTTATTTTTTTTTAGTAATTAATGTTTTAAAATCTTATTTTATTTGGAAATAACCTAGCTATTTATTGAATTTTTATTTTTTAGTTTAGTATAACTCTAGAAATTAAGTTACCCCAACCCTAAGAGATTATTTTAAATTATAATAATAGATTATTACCTTTAATAGAGTTTATCTAAAAGTTTTCATCTCATTTATATATATATATATATATATATACATATATAGATATACATACATATATAGATATATATATATATATGGAGAGGGAAATGGCAACCCACTCCAGTGTTCTTGCCTGGAGATTCCCAGGGATGGGGGAGGCTGGTGGGCTGCCGTCTATGTGGTTGCCGAGAGTTGGACATGACTGAAGCAACTTAGCATCAACAGTATATATATTAATAGATGAAGTTAACTTTTTGTTGACAAATTTAGCTTACCTTCAACCTAGGACAATAAAAGTATTATATAATGTTGATGACTTAAGACATGACTTAATTAGATTAGCAATTATATTTAAATTGTATTTATATTTAAATAAACATTACTTTTTATTTCAGCCTCTTGATGAAAGTGAAAGAGGAGGGTGAAAAAGTTGGCTTAAAGCTCAACATTCAGAAAACTAAGATCATGGCATCTGGTCCCATCACTTCATGGAAAATACATGGGGAAACAGTGGAAACAGTGTCAGACTTTATTTTTGGGGGATCCAAAATCACTGCAGGTGGTGATTGCAGCCATGAAATTAAAAGACACTTACTCCTTGGAAGGAAACTTATGACCTACATAGACAGCATATTAAAAAGCAGACATTACACTGCCAACAAAGGTCCGTCTAATCAAGGCTATGCTTTTTCCAGTGGTCATGTATGGATGTGAGAGTTGGACTGTGAAGAAAGCTAGGAGCCGAAAAATTGATGCATTTGAACTGTGGTGTTGGAGAAGACTCTTGAGAGTCCCTTGGACTGCAAGGAGATCCAACCAGTCCATCCTGAAGGAGATAGGTCCTGGGTGTTCATTGGAGGGACTGTTGCTGAAGCTGAAATTCCCATACTTAGGCCATTTCATGCAAAGAGCTGACTCATTGGAAAAGACCCTGATGCGGGGAGGGATTGGGGGCAGGAGGAGAAGGGGACGACAGAAGATGAGGTGGTTGGATGGCATCACCAACTTGATGGGCATGAGTTTGAGTGACCTCCAGGTGTTTGTGATGGACAGGGAGGCCTGGCGTGCTGTGATTCAAAGAGTCGGACACGACTGAGTGACTGAACTAAGTAACTAAGGCAAAAGGAGTAATTGAGCAATTTTGTCCCCCTTTTTAAATGGCCATAGAATCTGAGATGACATCTGATTTGAACTTCTCCTTTAAAATCTGAATTAATTATTCCAGGGTGAACTGCAATTCCTTTAGAAGTCAAACTAGATCAGCTGAGTAAAAGACCGAAGGTTTGTGGGGGTAGGGGCCCAAAAAGTCCGGTAGGTATTCTAGAAGGGACTGCTTGAGGGTAAAGGAGAAAATCATTTAGGGCTGATATATTGATGGCAACACTGCCAGATGTTGAGAGTTTGAGGAAAAAGATGGAATTTGCCCCTGGTTTTTGTTGAAGGGGACCTGGGGCGTCCCCTGCTTGGAGTTTCCTGGAATAGTCCTTCCTTCAATATCAAATTTAGATTTACAATCTTTGGCCCAATGCATTCCTCTATGGCAGTGAGAGCAAATTCTTGGAGGTGTCTTTATTAACCCTCTTAGGGCAGTCCCTTTTTAAATGGTTTTTATCTCTACATGTAAAGCATCCTTCATTTTCCTCTCTAAAGGCAGCAGCCATTGTCTCAGCTACCATTTGCATCTTTTGAGTTTCTGATCCTAGATTGAGACAAGCCTTCAAATAATCAATAATAGTCCCAGTCTCATGAATTGGAGCAATAGCTCTTTGACATTCCTGATTTACATTCTCATAAACAAGTAATTTCTCTAGCTGTCTTTTGACTTCTTCTCTAATTACAGTATGGGAAATAGCAGTTTCTAATCTAGCTAAAATATCAGCATACTTTTCAAGGTCCTTGTAATATTTCGGTGTAGCTACCTGTAGGCTCTCCTTGAGGAGTAATTCGATCCCAAGTTTCAAGGGCCACTGTTTTTAATTGTTCATGCAACAAGGAAGGGCATTGTATTTGAGCTTCTATGGTATCAAATTTTCTGGTGTCAGTTAACATTTCAAAAGTCATTTGGTTTTGGGAGTGCCAGCTCAGGCATTCTTGTTAGCATGATCTCTGGCTATATCATGAAACCACATTATCCATTGAAGATATTCTCCTGGTTTAAGGAGAGCTTTTACTAGAATTTGCCAATCATAGGGAATAAAGTTTCCAATAGAAGATGCCACAGCATTTAGAAGCTCTTTAGTAAAAAGCGAATGTGGGCCATACACAATTACAGCGTTTTTCATTTGTTGCCTGTAAAAAAAACTAACACCTTCATATTGAGGTATTATGTGTCCTTGAGCATCAGGAATTCTTAAAACTGGAAAGGCGGACAAACGTTTGGGTTCAGAGACTTGTGATTGCAAAGCCAGTAATTCAGAGAGATTCTGTCATGGAGGAGAGTGAGTATGTACTGATTTTTTGCAAATATGAGTCTGTACTAAGGACTTATCATTATTATCTAAAAAAAGGATTGCCAGTTTTGATGTCAAAAAGCGTCTCAGGAGAGTCATTGTTAGAATCATTAGGTTCTAGCAAAGTAGAGACTTTAGGATTTGTGCCTGCTGGCAGAGGAGGAGCATTTGGAGCAGCCGGGGCAGGGCTTGTAGGAAAATTCTGAAATATTTTATGTTGTTCTAATTGGGCCTTTTGTAAAGTTTTATCATTTAATTTATATTCATGTAATAAGTGTTCTGTCTGTTGTTGAATATTAGGAGGACTAGAAGTTACCTTGAAATGGCAGAATTGCAGCTTTAATGAGAGCCCATAGGGGCCAGAAATCGAATGGAATATTTTTTTCTCCGTTTGGTGGCTCATTCAACATTTTCTTTGACCCGGTGCCAAATTTCTAAATCAAAACTGTCTTTCTCAGGGAAGCAAGGATCACAATTAACCACTGTTTAAAGGCAAGCTTCTATTTGTTGGTGCAAAACCAAAAGTCCCTGAGCTTTAAACAAATGGTGAAGTAAAGTAGAGAGATGATGGGGCTTTCCAGCCGTTTGAAGTTAAGTAGAGAAATGAGGGAGCATTTTAGCTGTTTGACCCATGTCTTAGTACTTACTGACCTCAATAGGCCCTGAGTCACTCCGTCTGAAATGCCACGTATACCAGAGTCCCTGTTCTGGACGCCACATGTTGGGGTCCTTTAATGGATATAGAGAGAGTCAAAAAAGGCACGGGGACCTAAACTCTGATGGAGCAAAGGTGCTTTAATGATCTTTTTCTGAGTATATGTAGGCTGTTGTACAAGGAATTTCTTTCGACAATTATAAAGATCAGAAAACTAAACATACAGCAGGCATTACCAAGGGAACAAGGGATTAATGATGGTCATAAGGTCAAGAGACAATCCATAGCTCAAGAAAGAGGATCAAGACAAAGCAGTTTTCTCATAAAGAGAATGTTTACTGACGGAGACCCAAGCCTGTCTCACACACTGACCCCAGCCCTGGGAGCAGCTTGCTGTTCCACTGATAAAACAGAGGATTTATGAGTAACAGCACGTAGGAATCCTCCTGTAAAACATCCCCTGACAGACAGGGAGGCCTGGTGTACTGCGGTGCATTGGGTCGCAAAGAGAAGGACAAGATGAGCGACTGAACGGAACTGAACTGAATCAAATACCTCCCAGAAAACAATGTCCAGGATTTGAGCGTGTCACATGTGATCCTATGAGACATTTTTAAAAATAACATCTATCCTTCTTAAACTCTTCCAAAAAGTTGAAGAGGAGGGGAACACTCTTAACTTTATTCTATCAGGCTATCTCAACACTGATATCAGTATATAAAGAGAACCTACAGAAAATTACAGATCATTTTCTTGATGAATATGGTTGAAAAAAGCTTTCAAGAAAATATTAGCAGACAGAATTCAACAATCTATAAAAGGTATCATAAGTGATTATCACATAGCATTCTTCCAAAGATGCAAGGATGTTTAAAAATCCACAAATCAATCCACTTGATATACCACATTAAGAAAAGGAAGAGAAACACGAGATTGTGTCAGTAGATGTAGAAAAAGCATTGACAAAATCTAACATCATTTCATGGTAAATACTCTCAGAAAAATGGGCACAGAGAAAATACACCTCAACATAATAAAGGCCATTTATGGCAAACCCATATCTGAAAGCTTTTTCCTCTAAAATCAGGACCAAGGGAAGGATGCTCACTCTTGCCACTCTGGTTTAACAGTGTGGAGGTCCTAGCCACAGCATTTGGGCAAAGATTTAATAAGAGATATCCAACACCTAAGAGAAGAAGTAACACTGTCACTACTACAGAGAAACGATACTTTATATAGAAAACCCTAAAGTATCTATCAGAAAACTAACTAATGAATTCAGTATACACACACACACACACACACACACACACACACAATGGAATATTCCTCACCCCTTAAGAATAAAGTTTTGCTGGTTGTAACATAGATGGACCTGGATATCATTCTGTTTAGTGAATTAAATCAGACAGAGAAAGACAAATACTGTATATTATCACCTGACATACGCAATCTAAAACTAGTGCAAATGGATGAAAATAATGGAGTAGAAAAAGACTCTCGCACATAGAGAATAAACTAGTGTTTACCAGTGGGGAGTGAAAGCAGGAAGGGGCAACACAGAGTATAGATTCAGAAGTACACACTACCATGTGTAAAATAAATAAACTACAAGGACATACTTTACAGCACAGGGAATATGGCCAATAGCTCATAATAGCTTAAAACAAAGTATAACCTATATATTGAACCACAATGTTGTACCTCTGCCACTACCAACTGTAAATGAACTATAATTCAATGAAAAATTTAACATAAATGAAGAGCTCTGCATTGTGATATGTCATTGTAATGACAGTCATATTACAATAATTACATGTAACAAATTACCATATCTTGCACTTTAAATTTACACAATGTTATATGTGAAATATATTTCAGTTTGAAAAATCTGCTGAAATATAGTTTTCTTTTGGCATGTTTTTTATTGTACTTCACTTCAAATTACTCATTTCTACATGAAAATACTTTAATGTGCTAATCTCCCTGCAAGACTCTTTCTAATAAATACTGCCATTTCTCTTAACATGTAAATCAGTTCTAATGAGGTGGATGAAACTGAAGCCCATTATACAGAGTGAAGTAAGCCAGAAAGAAAATCACCAATACAGTATACTAAGGCATATATATGCAATTTAGAAAGATGGTGATGATCACTCTATATGCAAGACAGAAAAAGAGACACAGATGTATAGAATAGACTTTCAGACTCTGTGGGAGAAGGCGAGGGTGGGATGATCTGAGAGAATAGCACTGAAACATGTATATTGTCAATTGTGAAACAGATTGCCAGTCCAGGTTTGATGCATGAGACAAGTGCTCAGGGCTAGTGCCCTAGGATGACCCTAGGAGGGAGGTGGGAGTGAGGTGGGAGTGGGGTTCAGGATGAGGAACACATGTTAATCCATGACTGATTCATATCAATGTATGGCAGAAAAACACTACAATATTGTAAAGACCTGTTGTTTATTGCATAAACCTGAACTCCTTTTCTACAAGAAAACTTCGCTGATATATTCATATTTCATGACAATATATTTCAATTGGTCTTTATATTGAAGAAGATACTTGGCATGTCCGGTATAATATTATCTTGAGATTTCAAAATTTAAATTAGGATTCTAAGGGTGAATAAATGAACTGGCAACCAATCATTATAGAAATAAATAAAATTTACACTTTTCTCATAATAATAGAGGACTTTGCATTTCTTATCCCGGCAAAATAGAGCCTGTGTACACTGGAGTTATGGCTCATTAGCAGAAAGGGGCTGACAGTTGGGAAACACGCTGCAATGATTATAGTGATGTCCACAAGGAACCGGCTGGGCTGACCAAAAAGAGCCAAAAGAACTTGACAGATGGAGGAAAGAATATAAAAGTAGACAAAGGTGCTCCCGAGCAGAAGGATGAATTTAGTAGCTCTGGACTCAGGGGAGGACCTGGAGGAGGCGTGAGTCCTACGAATGTGCTGGACCTGCTGCTTATGTCTGTACAGGATGAGAACCATGGAGCTGCTGGCCCAAAGTGTGAGCCCCAAACATAAAACATCAGGGAATAATAGCAATGCTGCATACATGGCGTTGTCAGTTTTGTCAGTAAAAATAGAAATACAGTAGCCAAAATCTCTTTCCTCTGTGATGTTTTTGCCACTCCATTTGCCAGTCATATTGAAAGGAAAAACGACATTTACCAGCATTTGCAGGATCCAACACAGGAAAATAGAGAGAACCATGTACTTGGGAGCTGTTACTTTCAGCGCTGCCCACCTGGAGTTCCAGGGACTAATCGTGATCACCTGAAAGACACTCAAGAGGCAGATGCTACTGATGGACACTCCCCTCCCCACTCTGTGCAGAAAGAAGAGAAGTTTGCAGCCAACATCACTACACATATGCTTCCACCCAAAGACTGCCATTGTGTGTGGGACTCCTTTAGAGAGGAGGACCAAGGAGTTGGCCACAATCAGGTGCTTAAGGAGCAAGTCTGTGGACCTTAACCTATAACCCATGAAGTGAAGGATGATATAACTGCAAAGGAGTGAGAAATTCCCCAGAATTCCAACCACGGTCTGTGTTACGATGATCATGCCTATTATGAAAAAGCTGCTGGCCATCCTTTCAGTTCACAGTCACTGGTACTTTTGAGTTAGAATGTCCTGCGTGGGAATATGAGGCATGGGTTACGTGCATCATGTCAACTGAAATCCAATATTCTCCATTTAACAATAGTTCCCACATGGAAATATTTGCTTCTTGTGTTTCTCTTACCAGCAGCCTTTAAAGGGTTCCAGGTATAACATTTAAAAGAACTAATATGTAAAATTAATCACTGAAGATACTCATGGTAGCCCTTCTTTATTCTTCACAAATTTATTAGGCAGGAACTGAAGGGACCTTAGTTATACAGAGGAGTGTTACCTACCCCCAGACAGGTTAAGTATTTGTCAAACCTGCTTCTTAGTGCAGAGTGAGGACTGAATCCCGTTGGGATACCCAAGACAGTGGTTTGAGGAAACTCCCAGGTGCTTAAATGATTAACACCCTGCATTCCACTGCAGAGGGTCCAAGTTCAATCCCTGGTCCAGGATCTAAAATCTCATGAACTATGATTCATGGCCAAAAGCAAAAAAAGAGAGTGCACTGATCACCAGCCATGCCAAACAGCTAGTTAGTTGCAGGCATATAATAAACCAGATCTATATTGGATTTTGATTTCACAGTTTTTCTGTTTATAGACCTGTGGTATTTTTTAATTTTCATATAACATGATTCCACTTATTTGTAAAGCTTTATTCTATGGTACCACGTATTATGAATTAAGTCTTAGCATCTTAACACATGAACATCACTGCTGGCAGTAGAATACAGCAGAAACCTGCATCACGAAAAGGCAATGTCATGAAGATGAGAAGGCGTCACTCTGAGGATGGCAACAGAAAGACTCTTTAGTTCCCATGACAGAAACACAACTAAAATAACATGTATTATAGAAATGTTTGAATAATAATATGTAGGCAATAAACCGTACAGCATAAAACACTAACATGTGATAAAACAGTTTAAGAAAAAACAAAATTATTATTGTCCAATTATACACTGTATCAGTATGTTATTGTCTGAGCCCAGTGAATATATTAGCAATGAATTAATATTTGCAGTTGACATTAAAATACAAGACACAGAGGAAAATTTGGCACTTATAAAGCATGTATTCTTGTATCTTTCATAAACCAACGTACTAGATTTCCTAGAATGTCAACAAATTGGTGTTGGTGTCAGTTTCTGATGTGATCACTTACCCAGAATCTTGACCTGCCTTTCTCTCACAGACTCAGCTGCTCAGACGAGAATACACAGATATATCTTCCAGCTGCCAGGACAAGGGCTCGGTGGGATAGTCATTATACCCAATATGTGTGTGGGAGAGAGGCAGCCAGATCCTGATATATGGGTTTGAGATGCTGTCCTCCCCTCCCCTCCCATCAAAACTGCAATTATCATTTCACCTGCAGCAGCAATGGGAGTGCAGGCTTGGGAGCTGAGAACATTTATGGAAACTTTTCTCTCAGTTGTTAATTACTGGAAACAATTACAAGTTTCTAGTTAGCAGCCTTAGGAGACAACTGGCTGTACTTGACAGGCAATTTCTTTTCCATGATCCCTGAAAGTAATGGTCTCATGAGGAAGAAATGCTGAAATCACACACATTAGGGACTGACACAAACCATGTGCATGCCTCTGGATTCTTCACTTCCCTGAGATGAGTCTCTGCCCTAATACTAGTACTTTCCTCACCTTCAACCATTGAATGGAACCGTCAATGATAGTATTGGTAAAGAAATGGAATGAGACAAAATACCTGGCAAGTATATTTGAAGAGACAAAAGGAAAAGGAGGAACATCATAAGAACTCATGATAGGAACCACCAGCACAACTTAAATCAATGTAGACTCATTTTCATAATTCAATGCCACTTATTATGGAAATTTTGTAGGAAATATACTTTATTATTATTGAACCCTTTGATAGGAATTGGGTCCAGAACAAATAAATAGAAAAAAGAGTGAGGGTTTCAAAATAGCTATAAAATAAAAGCACACAGATATGATGGCTCAAATGTTTTATCAAGTACTTAATTCAGGAGCATCCTGGAGAGGAAACAATATGCCACTAGAACCTAGTGCATCAGTGCAAAATTAAAAGAAAATCTGAAATGCAAGTAGGAGGCTTCACAAAAAGCAAACACACTGACAACTTGATCATGTACTTCTAGCCTCTAGAACTGTGAAAAACTGTCTCTGTGAAAAACTGTGAAAACTACCTACGTTTAAATCTCCCAGGCTGTTGTATTTTATTAAGGCAGACCTAAAATGTAATACAAACTGTAAGAGTCTGTCTGTTTGATCCCGGGGCTTCCAGGAGTGATCCTGCAATTTATGTCGGAGAAAGTTTTGCCTATGTTCTCTTCTAGCAGGTTTATGGTGTCATGTCTTCTATTTAGCCCTTGGAGCCATGTTGAGTTTATTTTTGTGTATGGTGTGAGGGTGTGATTTGACTTCACGGATTTACATGAGGCTGTCCAGCAACCGGAGAAGAGTGGAGAAATAACTCGAGAAAGAACGAAGAGAAGGAGCCAAAGCGAAAACAATGCCCAGCTATGGATGTGACTGATGATGGAAGTAAAGTCTGAAGCAAAGAACAGTAGAGCACAGGAACCTGGAATGTTAGATCCACGAACCAAGGTACATTGGAAATGGTCAAATAGCAGATGGGAGGGGTGAATGTTGACATTTTAGGAATCAGTGAACTGAAATGGGCTGGAACGGGTGAATTTAATTCAGATAACCATTATATGTACTACTGTGTGCAAGATCCCTTAGAAGAAATGGAGTAACACTCATAGGTAACAAAAGAGTCTGAAATGCAGTATTGGGCTGTAATCTCAAAAATGACAGAATGATCTCTGTTCGTTTCCAAGGCACAGCATTCAGCATCACAGTAATCCAGGTCGATTCCCCACCATCAATGCTGAAGAAGCTCAAGTTGAATGGTTTGATGAAGACCTACAAGACCTTCTAAAACTAACAGCAAAAAAGATGTCCATTTTACCATAGGGGACTGGAATACAAAAGTAGGAAGTCAAGAGATACCTGAAGTAACAGGCAAGTGTGGCCTTGGAGTACAAAATGAAGCAGGGCAAAGGCTAACAGAGTTTTACCAAGACAACGCACTGGTCATAGCAAACAACCTCTTTCAACAACACAAGAGACAACTCTACACCAGATGGACATCACCAGATGGTCAACACCAATATCAGATTGATTATATTCCTTGTGGCCAAAGCTGGAGAGGCTCTATACAGTCAGCAAAAACAAGACCAGGAGCTGACTGTGGCTCAGATCATGAACTCCTTATTGCCAAATTCAGACTGAAATTGAAGAAAGTAGGGAAAACCACTAACCATTCAGGTATGACCTCAATCAAATCTATTTCAACTATACAGTGGGGGTGACAGTTTCAAGTGATTAGATCTGATAGACTGAGTGCCTGAAGAGCTGTGGACGGAGGTTGGTGACATTGTACAGGAGGCACTGTTCAAGACCACACCCAAGAAAAAGAAATGCAAAACGTCAAAATGGTTGTCTGAGGAGGCCTTACAATTAGCTGAGAAAAAAAAGAGACGATAAAGGAAAAGGAGAAAAGGTCAGATATACCCATCTGAATGCAGACTTCCAGGGAATAACAAGGAGAGATAAGAAAGCCTTCCTCACTGATCAATGCAAAGAAATAGAGGAAACCAATAGAATGAGAAAGGCTAGCTATCTCCTCAAGAAAATTGGAGATACCGAGGGAACATTTCATGCACAGATGGGCACAGTAAAGGACGGAAATGGTATGGACCTAACAGAAGCAGAAGATATTAAGAAGAGGTGGCAAGAATACACAGAAGACTATACAAAAAATCTCATGACCCAGATACCACGATGGTGTGATCACTCACACTCACCTAGAGCCAGACACCATGGAGTCTGAAGTCAAATGGGCCTTAGGAAGCATCATGATGAAAACAGCTAGTGGAGCTGCTGGAATTCCACTGAGCTATTTCAAGTCATAATAGATGACGCTGTGAACGTGCTGCACTCAATACACCAGCAAATTTGGAAAACTCAGCAGGGGCCACAGGACTGGAAAAGGTCTGTTTTCATTCCAATCCCAAGGAAAGGGAATGCCAAAGAGTGTTCAAACTACCACACGATTGCACTCATCTCACAGGCTAGCAAAGTAATGATCAAATTTTCCAAGCCAAGCTTCAACACTATGTGAACCAAGAACTTCCAGATGTACACGCTGGATTTAGAAAAGGCTGAGGAGCCAGATATCAAATTACCAACATCCAATGGATCATTGAAAAAGCAAGAGAGTTCTGGAAAAAATCTACTTATGCCTTTTAGGATACAACAAAGCCTTTGACTGTGTGAATCATGATAAACTGTGGAAAATTATTCAAGAGATAAGAGTACCAGACCACCTGACCTGCCTCCTGTGAAATCTGCATGCATGTCATAAACAACTGTTAGAACGGACATGGAAGCATACACTGGTTCCAAATTGGGAAAGGAGTACGTCAAGGCTGCATATTGTCACCCTGCTTATTTAACTTATATGCAGAGTACATCATGCAAAATGCCAGGCTGGATGAAGCACAAGCTGGCATCAAGATTGTTAGGAGAAATGTCAGCAACTTCAGATATGCAATTGACTCCACCCTTATGGCAAAAAGTGAAGAGTAACTACAGAAACTCTGGATGAATGTGAAACAGGAGAGTGAAAAAACTTGCTTAAATCTGAAGATTTGAAACAGGAAGATCATGGCATGTGGTCCCACTATTTCACGTAAAATAGATGGGGAAACAATGGAAACAGTGACAGAATTTATTTCCTTGGGTTCCAAAATCACTGCAGATGGTCATGCAGCCATGAAATTAAAAGATGCTTGCTCCTTTGAAGAAAAAGTTATGATCAACTTAGATAGCATATTAAAAAGCATAGACATTACTTTGCTGACAAAGGCCCATCTAGTCAAAGCTGTGGTTTTTCCTGTAATGTATGAATGTGAGAGCTGGACCACAAAAAAGCAGAGCACAGAAGAATTGATGCTTTTGAACTGTGGTGTTGGAGAAGACTCTTGAGAATTCCTTGAACTGCACGGAGATCAGAACAGCCAGTCCTAATGGAAATCAGTCCTGAATATTCACTGGAAGGACTGATACTGAAGCTGAAGAACCAATACTTTGGCCACCTGATCTGAAGAATGGACTCATTGGAAAAGACCCTGATGCTGCGAAGGATTGAAGGCCAGAGAAGGGGACAACAGCATGAGATGCTTGGATGGCATCACTGACTTGATGGACATGAGTTTGAGCAAGCTCCAGCAGTTGGTGCTGGACAGGGAAGCCTGGCAGCTGCAGTCCGTGGGCCCACAAGGAGTTGGATGTGACTGAGCAACTGAGCTGAACTAATTACATTTGGCCCACGGATACTGGTGAAAATTCTCTATCTTGAATCAAGTCATCAGTAAACTTAATGGACCTGAAAAATCCACTTGCCATGTAGAATAACACGACTACCCAGATGATGTCACATCCATGGGAGGAGAACTGTTTATTATTTATATAATTATCAATAGGTTTTCAACACTATGAGCAATCTTTACCTCCTGTGATGGTTTCTTACGAGGAAGAAGCTAGTATAAGGGGATGTGCCTTCACAATTTTTAGTGGTCTTATCTTTTGGCCAATTTTTGTGACCCCATGGATTGCACCATGAGACTTCCCTGTCCATCACCAACTCCTGAAGCTTACTCAAACTGATGTCCATAGAGTCAGTGATGCCATCCAACCATTTCAACCTCTGTCGTCCCCTACTCCTCCTGCCTTCAATATTTCCCTGCATAATGGTCTTTTCAAATGAGTCAGTTCTTCTCATCATGGGCCAAAATATTGGGCTTTCAGCCAACATCAGTTCTTCCAATGAATATTCAGGACTGATTTCCTTTAGGATAGACTGGTTGGAACTCCTTGCAGTCTAAGGGAGTCTCAACAGTTTTCTTCAACACCACAGCTCAAAAGCATCAATTCTTCAGTGCTCAGCTTTTTTTTTTACAGTCAAAATCTCACATCCATACATGACTACTAGAAAAAGCATAGCCTTGACTAGATGGACCTTTGTTGGCAAAGTAATGTCTCTGCTTTTTAATATGCTGTCTAGGTTGGTCATAACTTTATTTCCAAGGAGCAAGCGTCTCTTAATTTCATGGCTGCAATCACCAACTTCAGTGATTTTGGAGCCCCCCAAAACAAAGTCTCTCACTGTTTCCATAATTTCCCCATCTCTTTGCCATGAAGTGATGGGACCAGATGCCATGATCTTCGTTTTCTAAATGTTGAGTTTTAAGCCAACTTTTTCACTCTCCTCTTTCACTTTCATCAAGAGGCTCTTTAGTTCTTCTCTGCTTTCTGCCATAAGGGTGGTGTCATCACATCTCTGAGGTTATTGATATTTCTCCCTGCAACCGTGATTCCAGCTTGTGCTTCATACAGCCCAGCATTTAGTATGATATGCTCTGCATTTAAGTTAAATAAGCAGGGTGACAGTAAACAACCTTGACATACTCCTTTCTCGATTTGGAACCAGTCTGTTGTTCCATGTCCAGTTCTCACTGTTTTCTTCTTGACCAGCATACAGATTTCTCAAGGGGCAGGTCTGGTGGTCTGGTATTCCCATTCTTTACGAATTTTCCAGTTTGTTGTGATCCACACCGTCAAAGGTTTTGGCAGAGTCAATAAAGCAGAAGTAGATATTTTCCTGGAACTCTCTTGCTTTCTCGATGATCCAGTGGATGTTGGCAATTTGATCTCTGGTTCCTCTGCCTTTTCTAATTCCAGCTTGAACATCTGGAAGTTCAAGGTTCACATACTGTTGAATTGGTTACAGTAAAGCTTAAAGGGTTTTTTGGGGTTTTGTTTTTTGTTGTTTTTTTTTTTTTTTTCCATTTATTTTTAATTACTTGGAGGCTAATTAGTTTACAATATTGTAGTGGTTTTTGCCATGCATTGCCATGAATCACCCATGGATTTACATGTGTTCACCTTCCTGATCACCCCTCCTGCCTCCCTCTCCACCCCATCCCTCTGGGTTTTCCCAGTGCACCAGCCCTGAGCACTTGTCTCATGCATCCAACCTGGGTTGGTGGTCTGTTTCACCCTTGATAGTATACTTGTGTCAATGCTGTTCTCACAGAACATCCCACTCTTGCCTTCTCCCATAGAGTCCCAAAGTTTATTCTGTACATATGTGTCTCTTTTTCTGTTTTGCATATTGGGTTATCGTTACCATCTTTCTAAATTCCATATATATGTGTTAGTGTACTGTACTGGTCTTTATCTTTCCGGCTTACTTCACTCTGTAAAATGGGCTCCAGTTTCATTCATCTCATTAGAATGGATTCAAATGAATTCTTTTTAATGGCTGAGTAATATTCCATTGTATATATGTAACATAGCTTCCTTATCCATTCGTCTGCTGATGGGCATCTAGGTTGCTTCCATGTCCTGGCAATTATCAACAGTGCTGCGATGAACATTGGGGTGCACGTGTCTCTTTCAAATCTAGTTTCCTCGGTGTGTATGCCCACAAGACGGATTGCTGGGTCATATGGGAGTTCTATTTCCAGTTTTCTAAGGAATCTCCACACTGTTCTCCATAGTGGCTGTACTAGTTTGCATTCCCACCAACAGTGTAAGAGGGTTCCCTTTTCTCCACACCCTCTCCAGCATTTATTGCTTGTAGACTTGGATAGCAGCCTTTCTGACTGGTGTGCAGTGGTACCTCATCGTCGTTTTGGTTTGCATTTCTCTGATAATGAGTGATGTTGAGCATCTTTTCATGTGTTTGTTAGCCATCTGTATGTCTTCTTTGGAGAAATGTCTGTTTAGTTCTTTGGCCCACTTTTTGATTGGGTCTTTTATTTTTCTGGAATTGTGCTGTAGGAATTGCTTGTATATTTTTGAGATTAATTCTTTGCTGATTCTTTTGCTATTATTTTCTCCCATTCTGAGGGCTGACTTTTCACCTTGCTTATCATTTCCTTTGTTGTGCAAACGCTTTTAATTTTAATTAGGTCCCATTTGTTTATTTTTGCTTTTATTTCCAATATTCTGGGAGGTGTGTCATAGAGGATCCTGCTGTGATTTATTTCGGAGAGTGTTCTGCCTATGTTCTCCTCTAGGAGTTTTATAGTTTCTGGTCTTACATTTAGATGTTTAATCCATTTTGAGTTTATTTTTGTGTATGGTGTGAGAAGGTGTTCTAGTTTCATTATTTTACAAGTCGTTGACCAGTTTTCCCAGCACCACTTGTTAAAGAGGTTGTCTTTTTCCCATTGTATATTCTTGCCTCCTTTGTCAAAGATAAGGTGTACATAGGTACATGGATTTATCTCTGGGCTTTCAATTCTGTTCCACTGATCAATATTTCTGTCTTTGTGCCAGTACCATACTGTCTTGATGACTGTGGCTTTGTAGTAGAGCCTGAAGTCAGTCAGGTTGATTCCTCCAGTTCCATTCCTCTTTCTCAAGATTGCTTTGGCTATTCAAGGGTTTTTGTATTTCCATACAAGTTGTGAAATTATTTGTTCTAGCAATACCGTTGGTAGCTTGATAGGGATTGCATTGAATCTATAGATTGCTTTGGGTAGTATACTTATTTTCACTATATTGAGTCTTCCAATCCATGAACACGGTATATTTCTCCATCTATTTGTGTCCACTTTGATTTCTTTCATCAGTGTTTTATAGTTATAGGTCTTTCGTTTCTTTAGGTTGATATATTCCTAAGTATTTTATTCTTTTCGTTGTAATGGTGAATAGTATTGTTTCCTTAATTTTGCTTTCTCTTTTCTCATTGTTAGCATATAGGAATGCAAGGGATTTCTGTGTGTTAATTTTATATCCTGCAACATTACTGTATTTATTGATTAGCTGTAGTAATTTTCTGGTAGAGTCTTTAGGGTTTTCTATGTAGAGGATCATGTTGTCTGCAAATAGTAAGAGTTTTACTTCTTCTTTTCCTATCTGGATTCCTTTTATTTCTTTTTTTGCTCTGATTCCTGTGGCCAACACTTCCAAAACTATGTTGAATAGCTGTGTGAGAGTGGACACCCTTGTCTTGTTCCTGACTTTAAGGGAAATGTGTTCCTGACTTTAAGGGAAATGAGTAAAGCTTAAAGGGTTTAAAGACGTGTATATCTGCATTTAAAATGGTATGTTTCAGAAATCCCAGAACACATAAATGTATTTTCATCATATCAGTAGAGAGGCATAGAATTTCTTTGAGGTATAGGAAATATTGAATAACACAGTGGACTTTGTACACAATGAGCTGACATCACTCCCCAACACCTGCATCACTGGACTTCCATAAACAGCCTGTCTTCCTGACCCTGTGTGTTCATCCTATGGCTGATATTGTGAAGGAAGAGGGAGAATGCTGTTGAGTGTTATTTCCTCAAAATTTTATCTTTCCGCCTTTACTTTTAAAACAGTTTTGAAGGTATTTTAAATAAGCAAGCTATTTTTCCCCGAGCTGAAATTAGAAAGTAACCCTGACTGATTAAATACTATGTGGTATCTGTGTACAATGGAATACAACTCAGCCATGAAAAGAATGAAATAATGCCATTTGCAGCAACATGGATAGAGTTCGAGATGACCATACAAAGGGGAGTAAGCCAGAAAGAGAATGACAAATACCATGTTATATCATTTATGTATGGAAACTAAAATCCTGGGGCTTCCCAGGTGGTACTAGTGGTAAAGAACCCTCCTGCCAATGAGGGAGACATAAAGAGACGTGCGTTCCATCCAAGTTTGTTCCACTACTTGGGTCAGGAAGATTCCCTGAGTAGTGCATGGCAACCCACTCCAGTATTCTTGCCTGGAGAATCCTCATGGACGTAGAAATCTGTAAGGCTGCAATCTGAAGGGTTGGACATGACTGAAGCAACTCAGTGAGTGAAAACATGACACATATGAACTTATCGATGAATAAAGAAACAGACTCACAGACATAGAAAACCGAATTGTGGTTCGCAAGGGGGAAGGTGGGGGAAGGATGCATTGGGAGTTTGAGATTAGTAGATGAAAAGTATTAAACATAGAATGTATCAAGAACAATGTCCTACTGCATAGCACATGGAAATATCGTTACTATCTTGTGATAAGTCATGATGTGAAAGAATATGAAAAAGATTGTCACTAAATCACCTTGCAATACAGCAGACATTGACACCATACTGTAAATCAACACTATATATCAGTAAAATTAATTTTAAAAAACTGAATGTGTCAGATATGAAGTGAAGTGAAAGTCGCCCAGTCGTAGCCAACTCTTTGAGACCCCATGGACTGTAGACTGCCAGGCTCCTCTCTCCGTGGAATTCTCTAGGCCAGAAGACTACATTGGGTAGGCGTTCCCTACTCCAGGGAATCTCCCCAACCCAGGGATTGAATCCAGGTCTCCTGCATTGCAGGCAGATTATTTACCATCTGAGTCACCAGGGAAGCCCAACAATCCTGGAGTGGGTAGCCTATCTCGTCTTCAGTTGATCTTCCTGACCCAGGAATTATACTGGTGTTTCCTGCATTGCAGCTCGATTCTTTACCAGCTGAGCTACCAGGGAAGCCATGATTAGATGACAAATTGTGGAATTCATGAATGGGTCCTCTGCCACGTCCTTCATTTCCAGCTCCTCCTTCCTACAGGTAGATGTTACCAAGCGGAATTTGGGTCCATATGAGTCTTTCAATGTATTGTTGCATGCAATTTTCTAATATTTTGTGAGGGTTCTTGCATCTATGTTTATGAGAGATTCTGGCCTCTAATTTTCTTTATATATATTGCCATTTTGTGCTTGTGGTATCAGAGTGATGTTGGCCTCATAAAATGAGGTAAGAAGCATTCTCTACTCTTCAGTTTTTTTGGAAGTGCTTGGGAAGCATAGGTATTAACTCCTTGAATGTTTGGTAGAATTCACCTGTGAAGCCATCTGGTCCTGAACTTTTGTTTGGGGAAGTTTTCTATTACTATTTCAAGCACTGGACGAGTGATCAGTCTAGTAGGTTTCCTATGTTATGATTCAGTCTTGGAAGGTTGTATGATTCTTTTTTTTATATATAGTATTTTACAATATTGTATTGGTTTTGCCATACATTGACATGAATCCAACATGGGTGTACATGTGTTCCCCATCCTGAACCCCCCTCCCACCTCCCTCCCCATCCTATCTCTCTGGGTCATCCCAGTGCGCCAGCCCCTAGCATCCTGTCTCATGCACAGAACCTGGACTGTCGATTCATTTCTTTTCTTTTTTTTTTTTTTTATTAGTTGGAGGCTAATTACTTCACAACATTTCAGTGGGTTTTGTCATACATTGATATGAATCAGCCATAGATTTACACGTATTCCCCATCCCGATCCCCCCTCCCACCTCCCTCTCCACCCAATTCCTCTGGGTCTTCCCAGTGCACCAGGCCCGAGCAAATGTCTCATGCATCCCACCTGGGCTGGTGATCCGTTCCACCATAGATAGTATACATGCCGTTCTTTTGAAATATCCCACCCTCACATTCTCCCACAGAGTTCAAAAGTCTGTTCTGTATTTCTGTGTCTCTTTTTCTGTTTTGCATATTGGGTTATCGTTACCATCATAGATTCATTTCACATATGATAATTTACATCTTTCATTGCCATTCACCCATATCATCCCACCCTCGCCCTCTCCCACAGAGTCCAAAAGACTCTTCTATACATCTGTGTCTCTTTTGCTGTCTCGCACACAGGGTTATTGTTACCATCTTTCTAAATTCCATATATATGCGTTAGTGTACTGTATTGGTGTTTTTCCTTCTGGCTTACTTTACTCTGTAAAATGGGCTCCAGTTTCATCCAACTCATTAGAACTGATTCAAATGTATTCTTTTTAATGGCTGAGTAATATTCCATTGTATATATGTAACATAGCTTCCTTATCCATTCGTCTGCTGATGGGCATCTAGGTTGCTTCCATGTCCTGGCAATTATCAACAGTGCTGCGATGAACATTGGGGTGCACGTGTCTCTTTCAAATCTAGTTTCCTCAGTGTGTATGCCCACAAGACGGATTGCTGGGTCATATGGGAGTTCTATTTCCAGTTTTCTAAGGAATCTCCACACTGTTCTCCATAGTGGCTGTACTAGTTTGCATTCCCACCAACAGTGTAAGAGGGTTCCCTTTTCTCCACACCCTCTCCAGCATTTATTGCTTGTAGACTTGGATAGCAGCCTTTCTGACTGGTGTGCAGTGGTACCTCATCGTCGTTTTGGTTTGCATTTCTCTGATAATGAGTGATGTTGAGCATCTTTTCATGTGTTTGTTAGCCATCTGTATGTCTTCTTTGGAGAAATGTCTGTTTAGTTCTTTGGCCCACTTTTTGATTGGGTCTTTTATTTTTCTGGAATTGTGCTGTAGGAATTGCCTGTATATTTTTGAGATTAATTCTTTGTCCATTGCTTCATTTGCTATGATTTTCTCCCATTATGAAGGCTGTCTTTCACCTTGCTTATTGTTTCCTTTGTTGTGCAGAAGCTTTTAATTTTAATTAGGTCCCATTTGTTTATTTTTGCTTTAATTTCCAATATTCTGGGAGGTGGGTCATACAGGATCCTGCTGTGGTTTATGCCAGAGAGGGTTTTGCCTATGTTTTCCTCTAGGAGTTTTATAGTTTCTGGTCTTACATTTAGATCTTTAATCCATTTTGGGTTTATTTTTGTGTATGGTGTTAGTAAGTGTTCTAGTTTCATTCCTTTACGTGTGGTTGACCAGTTTTTCCAGCAAAACTTGTTAAAGAGATTGTCTTTTCTCCATTGTATATTCTTGCCTCCTTTGTCAAAGATAAGGCATCCATAGGTGCGTGGATTGATCTCTGGACTTTCTATTTTGTTCCATTGATCTATATTGCTGTTTTTGTGCCAGTACCACACTGTCTTGATGACTGTGGCTTTGTAGAAGAGACTGAAATCAGGCAGGTTAATTCCTCCAGTTCCATTCTTCTTTCTCAAGATTGCTTTGACCATTCGAGGTTTTTTGTATATCAATACAAATTGTGAAGTCATTTGTTCTAGTTCTCTGAAAAATACCATTGGTAGCTTGATAGGGATTGCATTGAATCTATAGATTGCTTTGGGTAGTATACTTATTTTCACTATATTGATTCTTCCAATCCATGAACACGGTATATTTCTCCATCTATTTGTGTCCTCTTTGATTTCTTTCACCAGTAGTTTATAGTTTTCTATATATAGGTCTTTCGTTTCTTTAGGTAGATATACTCCTAAGTATTTTATTCTTTTCGTTGTAATGGTGAGTGGTATTGTTTCCTTAATTTCTCTTTCTCTTTTCTCATTGTTAGCGTATAGGAATGCAAGGGATTTCTGTGTGTTAATTTTATATCCTGAAACATTACTGTATTCATTGATTAGCTCTAGTAATTTTCTGGAAGAGTCTTTAGGGTTTTCTCTGTAGAGGATCATGTCGTCTGCAAACAGTGAGAGATTTACTTCTTCTTTTCCAATCTGGATTCATTTTATTTCTTTTTCTGCTCTGATTGCTGTGGCCAACACTTCCAAAACTATGTTGAATAGTAGTGGTGAGAGTGGGCACCCTTTTCTTGCTCCTGACTTTAGGGGAAGTGCTTTCAATTTTTTCACCATTGAGGACAATGTTTGCTGTGGGTTTGTCATATATAGCTTTTATTATGTTGAGGTGTGTTCCTTCTATTACTATTTTCTGAAGGGTTTTTATCATAAATGGATCTTGAATTTTGTCAATGGCTTTCTCTGCATCTATTGAGATAATCATATGGTTTTTATCTTTCAATGTGTTAATGTGGTGTATTACATGGATTGATTTGCAGATATTAAAGAATCCTTGCATTCCTGGGATAAAGCCCACTTGGTCATAATGTATGATCTTTTTAATATGTTGTTGGATTCTGTTTGCTAGAATTTTGTTAAGGATTTTGTATCTATATTCATCAGTGATATTGGGCTATAATTTTCTTTTTTGTGGCACCTTTGTCAGATTTTTGTATTAAGGTGATGGTGGTGTCATAGAATGAGTTTGGAACTTTACCTTCTTTTGAAATTTTCTGGAAGAGTTTGAGTAGGATAGGCATTAGTTCTTTTCTAAATTTTTGGTAGAATTCAGCTGTGAAGCCATCTGGTCTTGGGCTTTTGTTTGTTGGAAGATTTCTGATTACAGTTTCAATTTCCATGCTTGTGATGGGTCTGTTGAGATTTTCTATTTCTTCCTGGTTCAAAATTGGAAAGTTGTCCTTTTTGAAGAAAAGGCATCTGGTCCCATCACTTCATGGCAAATAGATGGGGAAACAGTGGAAACAGTGGCTGACTTTATGTTGGGGGGCTCCAAAATCACTGCAGATGGTGGTTGCAGCCATGAAATTAAAAGATGCTTACTCCTTGGAAGGAAACTTATGACCAACATAGACAGCATATTAAAAAGCAGAGACATGACTTTGTCCACAAAGGTCCATCTAGTCAAGGCTATGGTTTTTCCAGCAGTCATGTATTTATGTGAGAGTTGGACTATAAAGAAAGCTGAGCGCTGAAGAATTGATGCTTTTAAACTGTGGTATTGAAGAAGATTCTTGAGAGTCCCTTGGCCTGCAAGGAGATCCAACCAGTCCATCTTAAAGGAAATCAGTCCTGAATACTCATTGGAAGAACTGATGTTCAACCTGAAACTCCAAAACTTTGGCCACCTGATGCAAAGAGCTGACTCATTGGAAAAGACCCTGATGCTGGGAAAGATGGAAGGCGGAAGGAGAAGGGGATGACAGAGGGTGAGATGGTTGGATGGTATCACCGACTCAATGGACATGAGTTTGGGTAAACTCCAGGTGTTGGTGATGGACAGGGAGGCTTGGTGTACTGCAGTTCATGGGGTTCCAAAGAGTCGGACATGACTGAGCGACTGAACTGAACTGAACTGAATAAAAAACCTGCCAGAAAACAATGTCCAGGATTTGAGCGTGTCACATGTGATCCTATGAAATAATTTTTAAAATAACATCTATCCTTCTTAAACTATTCCCAAAAATTGAAGAGGAGGGGAACACTCTTAAATTTATTCTATCAGGCTATCTCAACACTGATATCAGTACTATAAAGAGACCCTACAGAAAATTACAGATCATTTTCTTGATGAATATAGTTGAAAAAAATTTTCAAGAAAATATTAGCAGACAGAATTCAACAATCTATAAAGTGTATCATAAATGATTATCAAGTAGCATTCTTCCAGAGATGCAAGGATGGTTAAAAATCCACAAATCAATCCACGTGATACACCACATTAAATAAAGGAAGAGAAACACAAGATTGTGTCAACAGATGTAGAAAAAGCATTGAGAAAATCTAACATCCATTCATGGTAAATACTCTCAGAAAAATGGGCATAGAGAAAATACATCTCAACATAATAAAGGCCATTTATGACAAACCCATAAAGGTGGACACCTGAAAGCTTTTTCCTCTAAAATCAGGACCAAGGGAAGGATGCTCACTCTTGCCACTCTGGTTTAACACTGTAGTGGTCCTACCACAGCATGTGGACAAAAATGTAATAAGAAACATCCAACGCCTAAGAGAAGAAGTAACACTGTCACTACTATAGAGAAACGATACTTTATATAGAAAACCCTAATATCTCCACCAGAAAACTAACTAATGAATTCAGTACACAAACACACAGACACGCACACGCACACACACACACACAATGGAATATTCCACACCCCTTAAGGATAAAATTTTGCTGCTTCTAACATAGATGGACCTGGATATCATTCTGTTTAGTGAATTAAGTCAGACAGAGAAAGACAAATACTTTATATTATCACTTGACATATGGAATCTAAAACTACTACAAAAGGATGAAAATAATGGAGTAGAAAAAGACTCTCGCACATAGAGAATAAACTAGTGTTTACCAGTGGGGAGAGAAAGTGGGAAGGGGCAGGACAGAGTAAAGATTCAGAAGTACACACTACTATGTGTAAAATAAATAAACTGCAAGGACATACTTTACAGCACAGGGAATATAGCAAACAGTTCATAATAGCTTTAAAAAAAAAATAACCTAAATATTGAACCATAATGTTGTACCGCTGCACTAGTATAATACTGTAAATCAACTATAATTCAATGAAAAGTTTAACATAAAAGAGTTCTGCATTGTGATATGTGGTTGTAATGGCAGTCATATTACAATATTTATGTGTAACAAATTACCAAATCTTACATTTTAAATTTACACAATGTTATATGTCAAATATATTTCAGTTTTAAAATCCACTGAAATATAGTTTTCTTTCAGTGTGTTTTTTATTGTACTTCACTTCAAACTGCTCATTTCTGCATGAAAATATTTTAATATGCTAATCTCCCTGCAAGACTCTTTCTAATAAATACTGCCATCTCTCATAAAAATGTTAACTATAAACTTGTAACTAGCTCCCAAACTCTTACCTGATTTTATCTTCGAGTGCTAACCAGGGTATTCTTTACTCTGTGAGGACATTAATTTCTTCAGTTTTATTTCTGACGACTGTACACACTGATCCATTTTCTTGTATACTTTTATCTATAATTCCATACCTACTTCATTTCTGGGAAATTCATTTTGTTAGACTGAAAGTAACACATTTGAAAACTTTATAATATGCACATCATTTCTAGACCTGTTGTTTATTGCATAAATCTGAACTTTTCTGCAAGAAAACTTCATTGATATATTCCTATTTCATGACAACATATTTCAATTGGTCTTTATATTGACGAAGACCCTTGTCATGTCTGGTATAATACTATCTTGAGATTAAAATTATAATTAGGAGTCTGAGGGTGAATAAATAAACTGGCAATGGCTCATTATAGAAATAAATAAAATTTACACTTTCCTCATAATAGTGGAGGACTTTGCATTTCTTCTCCAGGCCAAGTAGAGCCTTTGTATACTGGAGTTATGGCTTATGAGCAGAAAGGGGCTGACAGTTGGGAAGCACGCTGCTGTGATTATAGTCATGTCCACAAGGAACCAGCTGGGCTGATCATAAAGAGCCAAAAGAACTTGACAGATGGAGGAAAGAATATAAAAGTAGACAAAGGTGCTCTCGAGGAGAAGGATGGATTTAGTAGCTCTAGACTCAGGGGAGGACCTGGAGGAGGCATAAGTCCTACGAATGTGCTGGACCTGCTGCCTATGTCTGTACAGAATGAGAACCATGGAGCTGCTGGCCCAGAGTGTGAGCCCCAAACATAAAACATCAGGGAATAATAGCAATGTTGCATACAAGGCGTGTCTGGTTTTTCTACTCTTCTGGTCAGTAAGAATAGTAGAACAGTATCCAAAATCTTTATTGCTTGTGTTGTTTCTGTCACTCATTTTGCAATTTATATAGATAGGAAAAATGACATTTACCAGCATTTGCAGGATCCAACACAGGAAAATAGAGGAACCACATACTTGGGAGCTGTTACTTTCAGCGCTGCCCACCTGGAGTTCCAGGGACTGATCGTGATCACCTGAAAGACACTCAAGAGGCAGATGCTACTGATGGACACTCCCCTCCCCACTCTGTGCAGAAAGAAGAGAAGTTTGCAGCCAAAATCACTGCGGATATTCTTCCACCCAAAGACTGCCATTGTGTGTGGGACCCCTTTAGAGAGGAGGACCAAGGAGTTGGCCACAATCAGATGCTTAAGGATCAAATCTGTGGACCTTAACCTGTAACCCATGAAGTGAAGGACGATATAACTGGAAAGCAGTGAGAAATTCCCCAGAATTCCAACCACGGTCTGTGTTAAGATGATCATGCCTATTATGAGAAAGCTGCTGGCCATCCTCTCAGTTCACAGTCACTGGTACTTGTCTCGTGAGTTAGTGTCTGTATGGGAACATCAGGCGTGGGCTGCGTGCATCATGTCTATTGAAATCCAATATTCTCCACTTATCCTCAGGTCCCACTGGGAAGATTTTGCTTTATGCTTTTCTGCTACTAGTAGCCTTAAAAGGGTTCAATGTATAACACTGAAAGAGCACTTAAAACGCAGAATTACTTGCTGAAGGCACTCCATGGTATCACTTCATTCTTCACAAATCCACGAGCCCAGGATTTCTGTGACTTCAATTTTTTCAGGGAAAGGTAACACAGAGAGGTTCTGTATTTGTTGAGATCTGCTGCACAGGGCAGAGCGAGGACTTTAGAAACTCATTAGGCTGGTCAAGGGAGTGCACTGAACTACCAGCTCTGCCAAAAACCAGTCAGTTGTGTTCAAGTAATAATCCATACCGATGCTTAGTTTTGATTTCACAACTTCTTACCTTGATTTTAGACCCATGGTCTTTTATATTTTCATTATAAGAAGATTCCATTTTTGTAAAGCTTTATTCTGTAGGGCACTATGTACTATGTGTTAGGTTTTAGATATCTTAATACATATACATGGACTGCTGGCAGTAGAGTATGGCATATGGCAGGAACCTGCCCAAGATTACGTAATGTCACGAAGATGAGAATAGCTCAGTATTGGGATGGCATTAGGATATTTTTATGTCTGAAAAGCAGGTACAATGTACCCATCACAGGAATTATTGAATAAGCACAAGTAACATTGTAAACTTTCAGCCATAAAATACTAATACATGATAAAAGAGGGTAAGCAAAAACTGAATTATTATTGTTTTCAATTCATATACCTATCTATTTGTTAATTCCAGAGCTAAACAAAAATAGCAACAAAGAAATAAGATTTGTGCATGCCACTGACATACCAGACATATATGTAAAATAGCATCTGCAAGGCATGTATTCTTGTACATTTTATAAATTCAGAGACTGGACTTTTGGATTGATAGTAGCCTATTTAAAAACAAAAAAGAATCAGCATGCTAGGAGACCACCAGCTGCTGCCTCTAACTTGCAGTTACCATGTCAACTGTTCTTTAAATCTAAGAATAACAATAACCTCACCAGAATTAACACACTACAGAGGTTTACAGTAGAGGCAAAGTTACTGTCTACACTAATTGCATCAGACATCCAGGATTGAAGCAACCCTTTCTATTCAAGTTGTTTCCATTTAGACACACTTTCTGCATGGGATTAGATGATTTCTTCAGATCCATCATACATTTTATTGCAAACCTGTATGGATTAGTGGTGAACTTCTAGCCATCCTGAACATGGAGTCTATAATTCCTGTAAGGTAGACTCAACAGCAGATCGATTTTACAAATGTAGTTTGCCACTTAAAATACAATTTTTTTAAGTTGAGAAAAATATCTTTATGGGAATTGTGTCACGTGTGCAGTTTCATTCTTTGTCTAGAAAAGGCTTTGATGGACATGAATGAGTTAAATCCAAGAGCTTGAACTCAGTGAGAAGCAAAGCTTTTTTCAGTAGAGTTATCAAATAGCTTAAATATTACCAAATGATAGACCATACACTTATTTACAAATGACATTTCCCCAATGTGGACTAGCATCCTTCTCATCACAAATATTTTTAAGCACCTTAAAAATCAGGTTTTGCTGTAACTTGGGTTGAGTCACAACAGAAACTGTCAGAGGATTACATTTGATTGCATGAAGGGTCTTTAGAGATTGCTGTGGGTTCTAGAAACCCATCTCTCAATATTAGCTCAGCTCGCACCTCAGACTTACTCCACTTTTCTGCCTGCTGTTGGCACTGAATCAAGTTACTACACAGAAGATTGCCTTTGTCTGATATGATCTCTTCTCCAGACTCTTGATCTGACTTTCTCTTACAGACGCTGCTGCTCAGAATGAGATGGAAAACACTTACCTGACACCTTCCTGCTGTCAGAAGAGGGGGCTTCCTGGTGGTCATTATACCCAGTGTCTGTGTGGGAGGGAGGCAACTAGATCCTGATTTATGGGTTTGAGATGCTGTGTCCTCCCCCCTCTCCCATCAAAGCTGCAATTATCATTTCACCTGCAGCAGTAATGGGAGTGCAGGCCTGGGATCTGAGAACACTTCTGGAAACTTCTCTCTCAGTTGTTAATTACTGGAAACAATTACAAGTTTCTAGTTAGCATCCTTAGGAAACTAAAAGAGGGTTTCCAAGAGCCTTCTTAATTTCCATGATGCCTGAAGGCAGACAGGGTCTCACATTGAGGAAAGCTGGACTTTCTGAAGTCACACACATAAAGGACTGGCATAAACTGTGTGTCCCTCTACATTCTGTATTTCCCTGAGATATTTCTCTACCTTGAAACTAGTGCTCTCCTAATCTTCAGACCATTAAACTGAATGATCAATTAAAATGTTGTTAGAGAAATGGAATGGGACAAAATACCTGGGAAAAACATTCAAAGAGATACAAGTAAAAGGAAGAACAGGACACATCACTCATGATAGAAAATGTCGGCACAAATCAGAGCCAGTTAATTGGATGACTTGCATAAATCAATGCCAATCAATATGGAGATGTTGTAGGGAAATTTACTTTATGATTATTGACCTCCATTAGCAATTAGAATCAGACACAGAACCATATGAGGCTTCCCTAGTAGCTTAAACGGCAAAGCATCTGCCTGAAATGCAGGTTCCATCCCTGGGTTGGGAAGATCCCCTGGAGATGGAAATGGCAACCCACTCCAGTATTCTTGCCTTGAGAACTCCATGAGCAGAGGAGCCTGGTGGGCTACAGTCCATGGGGTCGCAAAGAGTCAGACATGACTGAGCAACTGACACACAACAGAACAATATATATGGGGAAAAATGAGAAAGTTCAAAATGAGTGTCTCACAAATAAGCACTTAGTTCTGATGGCTCAACAGACAGATTCTACCATTCTTGTAAATATCAAATGAACCAATGCTCAATTACTTCATTCAAAGAGATAAAATAGTTACCACAGTGCTCTACATTAATTAATTAATTATGCTATTTTTCCAGAATGAGCACTTGATACCTTGATAATTAAGAAATATAAATTAGGAGTTGCAAGAGATCTGGCTTTTCATACAAATACATTTACATTTGATGCAGTGTCATGATGTAATCACTGCCGATTTTCAAGTCAGGGGTTTGGAGCCACACTTGGTGGGCAACCAAGTCTGCACACAAACTCATTTAAATACTTACAGGCAGATGCAAACACCCATGTGCATTAATACTCACATACTTATGTATATAGTACTTACACAATTATAGTTTAAAACTCACAAACATTTGTGCACATGGTCACCACACACAAACTCACATCATATTCCTAAACACATGACACATATTCATATGAACTCACACGGTCACGTTCACCTTCATAAAATCAACTTACATGGTCTCTGTGTATCTCTGGATGATGATTTCATAAACAGAAGAACAGGTGTATCTCCAGACTTCTGGATGCAGGAAAATGGCATCCTTTCCTCTGCTTGTAATCCTTTCACCCTGCAACAATCCACAGACAATATTTGCTATAAGCTGCCTTAAAATTGGGCTTCCCTGGTGGCTCAGCTGGTGAAGAATATGCCTGGGTGTGGGAGACCTGGGTTTCATCCCTGGGTTGGGAAAATCCCCTGGAGAAGGGAACAGCTACCCACTCCAGTATTCCGGCCTGGAGAATTCCATGGACTTTATAGTCCATGTGAGCATTACCTGCTCACAGGTCAGGGGGTAAGAAAGATAGCGTGTTTCAGGGCATAACAGTGAACAGGTATGTATTCATACCCAAATAAAACCATGGTGGGGAAAGCCTGGAGTGAAGGCATAAAGTCTGTATGGAAACACAGAAGACCCTGAATAGCCAAAACAATCTTGAGAAGGAAAAACAAAGCTGTAGCTATCTTGCTCCCAATTTCAAACTACACTATAAATAAAACTATAGGCATCAAAACAGTGTGGTACTGATACAAGATCAATGGACACATAGATCAATGGAACAGAATAAAAAGAACAGAAGTGAATCTACACTTAATGGTCAATTTCTCTATGACAAAGGAGACAAGCAGATACAATAAGGTAAAGACAGCCTCTTCAATAGATGGTGTTGGGAAACTGGACAGCTACATGCAAAACAATCAGACTGGAATCGTTTCTTATATCATATACAAAAATAAACTGGTATATACATACAATGGAATATTATTTAGGGTTAAAGAGGAGGAAATAATTATATATGCCAGAACATGGATAAACTTTGAGAATACTATATAAAGTGAAATAAGCCAGTCACAAAAAGACAAACACAGTATGATTCCACTTTTATGAGATATTTATCATAGTAAAAATCACAGCAATAAAAGCAGGAAGGGAGTTGTTAGGGTACTGAGGAAGGAGAGATGGGTAGTTACAGTTTCAGTTTTGCAAGCTGAAACAAATTCTCTATGTTGTTTTCTATCTTCTCTTTTCATGAGTAGGAGCACTTAACTTCAACACAAGCTCATTTGTCATATCCTCCTTTAGAGTTGGTATTTTTGCTCTGTTTAAGAACCGTCTTTTCCTATGAGAGCTCAGAAATGTTCTCTGTTTTCCTCTAAAAGCATCATTTTATATCTTTAAAATTTACATCAGCAAACTATTCAGAATAATTTGTGATATATGTCAGTAGTAACTTGTCTCTTTGCGGTTCAAGATAACCCACTTCCATTTCTTCTGAAAATGCTGTGCTTCCCTTGCTTTTTATTTGCTGTCATCTATTGTTGCCTCATCCAGTTTGACATCGCCTCACCCTTGGAGCTGGTTTTCTGTCAAAGTTCCTGGTGACCCCATCTGTTCTTGTCTCTTCCAATATTTACAACTCCAGTGTGCCACACAGTCAAGTTTAGTCTTGGGACCAGAAAGCTCCAGGGGGCCTTTTTGTGTAGAAGGTTAATTAGGCTCATGTTTTAAAGGGAATGTTGCACGGTGCTGAGAGACAAGTTTTGCTCTCTTAAGTTTCTTCACAGCTTGTGTCAGCTTCTGTCCTAAATTATCAAGAACTTCTCATACAACAATCAGCTTCAGATAATGTCTACAGTGTATTCTCCAGGGAAAAGGACAGGTTAATTACTTGATCCACATAATAAAAATAATGCCTTCATCTGAGGCAAAATTTGGGCAGGTTTGTTCGTGACCAACATTAAAATATTTGGATTTCTTAACCTTCACACCTGCACTTGTGATGTAAACCCATTATGTGTATTATATCCACCTGGGCCTCTTTTATCACCTCTGAGAAGGCTGATACAGACAAGAAGAACAAATGAAAACACAAAGCTCTTGCTGTTCTTGTGTCATGAATAATAAAGTCTTTCTTCTCAGACCCAGGAGTCTCATGCCTTCTGACAGCATCCATGAAGTTGACAGGGTAATTTGTTACCTTGCATGTAGGATAAAATCTAAAACATTTCTTCACATTCTTTAATAGTCATGATGATAAGGATGTGATGCTGAGACAGACATGACTTTCTCAAAGAGAAAATTACAAAGATCTTACACAATCCTGGTTAGGGGATATGAGAATGCTTCCTGGAACAAGTGGAAATCTTCTTACCCAAGTTCTGGGCAATGTGGGAAAAGGACAGTTCTTTCAACAAATGAGGCTGGGAAAATTGGATATGCACATGCAAAAGAAGGAAGTTGGACCCTTACTTAACACTACATACAAAAATTAACTCAAAATGGATCAAAGACCTAAATGTAAGACCTCAAACAATAAAATTCTTAGAAGAAAATACAGGAAAAATTCGCAACATTAGACTTGGCAATGATTTCTTTGGATTTGACACTAAATCAGGTGACAGGTAACACACACTGGACCTCCTAAGATTTAAAAAGCTTTTGTGTATCAAAGACAGAATCATCAGAGTAAAAAAAGAATTCACTGAATAAGAGAAAATATTTGCAAGTCATATACCTGATAAGACATTAATATCCAAAATATGCAGAAAATTCTTAAACAAAAAACCAACCGAGAAATAACCCAATTCAGGACTTGGGAAAGGCCGTTTCTCCATAGAAGATATACAAATGACAAATAAGCACATGAAAAGATGATCAACATCACGATCCATTAGGGGAATGCAGATCAAAACTACAGTGAAATGCCATCTTGCAGCCATTAAGATAGGTACTGTCAAAGCAATAGAGGACAACAAGTGATGACAAGAATGTGGAGAAATTGGAATTCTATGCACTGTTGGGCAGAAAGGTAAGATGGCACAGTCATTGGAAAACAGGATGGTAGCTCCTCGGGAAATCAAAAACAGAATAACTACATGATCGAGCAACTCTACTTCTGGGTATCTATACAAAAGAATCAGAAGCAGGGTCCCAAACAGATGTTTGATAGCTAAAACATGGAAACAATGCAACAGTTCATCAACAGATGGACAGATAAGTAAAATACAGTATAGACATAAAATCTAAAGAAAGGAAATTCTGCAATATAATGCAATGTGAATGAAACTTGAGAAATGTGAACAATAAAGGAAAATCTCACTAAAATGTTGTTGGGTGACCAGCAGGGGGAGCACTCACACATGTACCGCTGGATCGCAATACAGATCCCAGCAAGAAAGAGATGCTTGTTACCTTGCATTTTCTGGCAGGAAGTGACACTGCTTGACTACTACCACTAGCAACAGGAAGCCAGACAACAGCTCAACCAATGAGAGACTGTCACAACGCAATGAAAAGCCACTGCACTTTGAACTCTCAGTTTCCTCCAAAGGACTGTTTGTTTATAACAGCCCCTCCCAACTGCCTCTTCTTCTCTATAAAAGTTTCCTCTTACTTGCTTCACTGGACTTCGATATGTTTCACCAGAGTTTGCTTGTCCCAAATTGCAATTCTCTGCTGCTCCTGCATAAACCCACTTGTCTGGTAAAATGCTGTTCTGTTGTTTTCGGTTAACAAGGGCATTAAGCTAGGAGAAATAGACCACTCACAAAAGGACAAATACTGTATGATTCCACGTATGTGAGATACTTATCAGCAGTCAAAATCATTAGAGACAGAAAGTAGAGTAGTAGTTTCCGGGGACTGGGGGAAGAGGAAAATGAAAAGTTAATGAATTGTTGTTTAATGGGCATAGAGTTTCAGTTTTACAAGATGAAATGAATTATGGAGCTGGATATGGTGATGTTTGCATAACATTATGGATATATTTAATACCACTTATCTGTACAATTTAAATCGTTAAGATGGTAAATTTTATGAGTATTTTTACTATGATTTTTCAAACCTCAAAAAAAAAAATCCAGGGGCTTGTCAAAAAAAAAAGAAAATCTAGTAAAGACATGAATCTGAGCAAACTCTGGGAGATAGTGAAGGATAGGGAAGCCTGGCATGCTGAAGTCCATGGGGTCGCAAAGAGTCAGACACAACTGAGAAACTGAACAACCCTAAAGACCCACCCCCAGGACCTGGCTCCAGAGACCCTTCCCTCTGCTCCCTGAAGATTTTAAACATCACATATTTGTGGGTGTGTGGGGTTACAGGCTTTGTAGAGCTGGGTCCCCCACCCCCACCCCCCGAGCCTCCAGAAGAGAAAAGGAGCTCCATGTGTTGCAAAATTAGAAACTAGAAGTTTGAGTTGGCTAGACTCTGACTTCAGAAGGGTGGAGGGAAACCTGTGACCCTGATATTCTTCATGGTGAGTAGCTGCCCCCTGCCCCAGTGGAGGCTGAGGACTGGAATCTACTCCCCACCCTAGAGCTTAGTCTTAAAGGAAATGAAGAGCTGTTCCCATTCTGCTGTTCCCCTACCCTGTGCGTATATAACTTAGAGTATTGGTGAAAAGAGACCTTCCAGCTCCAAGTGTGGGGAAGCAGGAGAGCTATTAAGAACCCCACCGAGGGCCTTCTTCAGCTCCTTGTCCCAGATGAAAAGTGTTGAGAGGTTACTGCCCTTCCTTCCTGTCTCAACCTAGAGTCTGGGCAAACAGTTCTGTGAGAAGGGTAACGATGCATTCACGAGTCTGCAGTAGCCCCGCTGTTTGACTGTTGGACCCCGGCCAGAAGAAGGAGCACAGGGCAGGCGTTTAAAAACTGGAGGGTAAAGGAGATGTGCTTTTTGCGGACTTGGACAAGAGATCTTTTCCTGTGTTTGAGCAGCACCCAGGTCTCTCTCCAGCCACTGGATAGAAGTGGCTTCCAAGCTAGGGACATCAAAGTTCAGCCCTGACATGGGCAAGTTCTCCACTTGCCCTCTCTCTACAAGGCAGTGCAACTCCAAAGAGGCCCAGGGTCAGGGGTGTTTTCCCAGAATCAGAGGCACTGTTGTGGCTGAAGTTTAGAAAATGTCATCATTGTCCAGGAGAGGTAATATTGGAAGGGTATTAGATGGAGGTATGATCTGGAGATATATAAGTGTGTGTCTGTGTATTATTTATATATATAAATATTTATATTTTTAAGGTAGATCCCAGGAAGAGCAAGTAAAGCCTAAGTATACATCAGGATCTGTCTTCTGATGTTACCCTGTCTGGAGACAATATGAACTTGACCCTGACATCTCCCCCTTGGGGGCACCATGGGAAAAAGGAGACCCTCCCTGTGCAGACTACATGCCTGTCATGATGATTTCCTTGTGGGGTAAAGAAATCCTCCAGTAGTGGTGGGAGTGTTCATGAGGTAAGCACATGCTGCCTTAGGGGAAAATGAGGCAGACAGTGAGAAAGAGGCTGAGGCAGAATGCCTAGGAAATGAACAAAGGGCGGGGGGGGGGGTGGCAAAGAACGGCCAGCCAGGTGGTAATGAATGGAAACACCCCCATCATCTTCATATTCACCATCCACTCACACACACTAAAGGATCCAAGTGCCAGGTCCTTGTGGCTCCACAATAAACTCCAGACCACACTGATGCATCCCTGCCAGACTGTGTGTGGAACTTGTCTTTGAGCACAAAGATGTGAGAGATGTCTTCAGGCCTGTCATCACTCATTTGGGAAGATGAACCTGGTGCCTTCCATCCATACTTGATGATAGTATGCAAGAGCTTGTCCTTCACCTGGACAATTTGCACATCAGGAACACAGTGTCCTCGTGTGGCCCTTATCTGCTTGGGCAGCCATGGTAATTCTCCAGCGCCTGTGGGCTCAGTCACTTCAGTCATGTCTGAGATACCATGGACTGTAGCCCGTCAAGTCTCCTCTGTCCATGGGATTCTCCAGGCAAGAATACTGGAGTGGCTTCCCATGCCCATCTCCAGGGGATCTTCCTGACCCAGGGATCAAAACTGCGTCTCCTGTGTCTCCTGCCTTGCAGGTGGATTATTTACCCACTGAGCCACGCGCGATAACTGCATCTCATGCACCACAGGCAGACCTCCTCAGAGCACAGTGATTCTGGGGCTCTGCTAGAACCTCTACTCTGACCATTCAAGTTAAAGCAGCCAAAGGTATCAAATGGCTCCCCAAACTCATCCACTTTCAGGTCATCTAGGTTGAAGCATTTGGAGGGCTGAATGGAGAAGCTGGTGGTTAAAAAAAAAAAAAATTCCAGCCAAAGTGGAGTCATCAAATAGGGAGACAATGTTAGTGCGGCGGTTCTCATGAACAGTGTCATGGAAGAGATGAGCGACACACCATTGCTGGTTTGGGCCTGCAGGGAATGAGAAATTAGGGCCATGTAGCTCATCCCAGTTCCACCCTGCTCTCTTCACTCTGACGGGATCGAGGACCTGGAGCAGCAAACTGCACCTTTTAAAGAAAGGGTCAGGCTTACACAGCAAGCAAACCTGTGGGCTGGGGTGCTGCTCATAGCAATACACTTATCACCATGCATTCATCACTTTATTCTCCCAACATGAAGTTCACAGAAGCCAAGTCACCCTCCAGGTGGAAAAGATAGGACTGGAGAACTTGGAGGGTGGGCCCCTCAGCCAGTGACCTTTTCCACATAACCCATGGCTGAAGCACTTCTCAAGTGTGAGTGGGTGGGTGAGAAGGGCCATGTGACCAACCTCAGGTCACATTAAGTGGGAAATTTCTTCCAAAAAATGAGCCATAAAGAATATGTGAAGCTACATTCAGTAGACTATTTGTAAATTTGTTAGTCATTCTGGAACTATTACAGTTGTTGTATGTGTGTTCCTGATATATGGAATGTGTAACTAACATATAATCTACTTGTGACACTTTTATATCTTATATTTCATTAAAAACTAAGATTTCCAGCATACAAAAGAAGTATTCTAAATATAAAATCGAACAGGTCTGGGTTGTGGTCAGACATTCTGCACTTCTGACAAGCAAGCTTCTGGGGGCAGCTGAGGCTGTTGGTCCATTGTGGGCTCTGAGTATCAAGATTCTAAGGTTCTCACATTAACCATGAAGATGAAGGTCTTGATGTTAGACTTTAATGTGTTGGTTATGCGTGTGGTAATTTCTAGGGCAGAGGTTCTCAGCCAGGAGGGATTTTGCCTTCCACTGTGTATGCCATGCTGGAGACATTTCTGTTCACGGAGAAGGGGTGGTGCTGTGACTGCTGACTAGTGAGTGGATGCTAGGGATGCTGAGAAACTTCATAAAGCACAGCCTCCACAAGAAACTATCCAGCTGAAAACCTCAGTGAGTACTCAGGTGGGGAAATAATGCACTAGGGGAACTTCTAAAAGCAAGCAGAGCCAGTGGATTCCAAACCAGAAGAGGGGAGAAATGAATTAGTAAAACAAATCCTAAGTCAATCAGCAAAGAGGTGATTAGAAAAAGAAACATAGAAGAATAGAAGAAACAGAAAGCATAAAGGGAGGCGGCAGATTTAGGTGCAAATATATTCATTAAGCATATTAAGTATAACTGGAATTATCAGTTAACAAAGATTGTCAGACTAGATTTTCCAAAAATGTGCCATTTATAATTGCTATATATAAAACCTAAGGATGCAGAAAGTTTTAAAGTAAAAGGATGGAAAAAGCATGGCATGAAAATACTAATCAAAAGAAGCTGATGCATCTATATTAATTTCAGAGAAACAAGGCTTGACATGAAAAGGTCTTGCTCGGTATAAAGAAGCAGTTTCATAATGATAAAAGACTGAATTCACCAAAAATACAAAGTCTTCATTTTAAGCCTCTATAAACATGGCTTCAAAATATATAACGTAAAAACAAAACAGGAAGAGCGGGCAATTATAGAATTAAAAGTGGGAGTTAAGCAATTTCCTCAGTATTAATTTGTTAAAAGCTGAATTAATTTAGAAATGAATAGCAGGTCTGCCTACCACAAACAATAAACCTGGCATTTTGGACTTTGCAGATTGTTGCTCCCATTGCTGACTACACCTCTTAAAGACACAAAGGGATTTACAAAACTCGACCACACATTGGGCCCAAAGTAAGTCTTCGCTGTAATCAAAGGATTTTTTAAAATACCAAACATATCCTCTAATTGTAGTGCAATGAAGATAGAAATTGGTAGCGAATGTGTTAGAAAGTCTTCTTGAAAACAGCACTTGAAACAGTCATCCCTCAGTATACGCGGGTTCACCCCAGAATGCCCCATGAATACCAAAATCCATGTATGCTCAAGCCCCTTACGTTTAACAATTGCACACAACCTACACACATCCTCTTGTATACTTTAAATCATCTCTAGATTACTTATAATACCTACTGCAATGTAAATGACTCAATGGATATGAGTTTGCGCAAACCCAAGGAGACAGTGAAGTACAGGGAAGCCTGGTGTGCTGCAGTCCACGGGGTTGCAGAGAGTTGGACACGACCGAGCGACTGAACAATAAATGCGGCAAGTACAAGTTCTGATGTTTGAAACTTTCTGGAATTTTTTTTCCAAATATTTTTGACCCAAGGGTATGGAGGGCCAACGGGGGTGTAAATAACATTCTGGAGAGGAGAGAAAACAATTCTATTTGATTCTTACAAATCCACTTACCTAGACCAGGGTAGCCAGATAGGGCTTGGTGATGACTGCTTTTCATAGAGACATAATTCATATACCATAAAACTCACCTTTTTATAGGGCACAACTGCATAGGTGTTAGTATATTTATCAAGTGGGGGAACCATCTCCACTAACTCCAGGACATTTCATCACCTCCAGAAGAAACCTGATACCCATTAAGGAGTCACTGTCCATTGCCCGCCCCCGACCCCTGACCTCAGCTACTTTGTCTCCAGAGATTTACCTGTGTGGACATGTCCTGTAAATGAAAGCACACCACATCAGCCTTTTGTGTGTGCCTCCTTTTGCCCATCACAATCTTTTTGTTGTTTTTTTTCAGGTTCCAACATGTTGTCACACATGTCAGTACTTCACTTATTTTTATAGCTAAGAAATATCAGTTATATAGATACATTTACCCATTCATCAGTTGATAAACATTTGAACGGGTTCCACATTTTGACTTGTGAACAATCTTACCAACATTTGTGTACGAGCCTTTGCGTGGTCATGTTTGCAGTTCCCTCGGGAATATGCCTAGCAGTGGAATTGGCTTGGTAATGTTTTCCGAAGTGGGGTGCACCATTTTACATCCTCATCAGCAGTATGAGGATTCCAGTACTCCCACACCCTCACCAAACACCTGTTATCATCTGCAATAATACAAATGATTTTCATGTTGATCCTGTATCCTGCCATCTTGCTAAACATGTTTGCCGCTGTGCTGTGCTGAGTTGTGACCGACTCTCTGCGGCCCCGGGGATGTAGCCCGCCAGGCTACACTGCCTGTGCAGTTTTCCAGGCAAGAATACTGGAGTGGGTGGCCATTTCCTTCTCCAGGGGATCTGGCTGACCCAGGATCAAACCCGCATCTCTTAAGTCTTCTGCAATGGTAGGTGGATTCTTTACCACTAGCACCACCTGGGAAGCCCAAACAGAGGTAGCTTTCTTTTCTTAGTGGATTTGTTAGGATTTCTTATGTATAAGATCATGTCACCTGCAAATAGTGTTAGTTCTTCCATTCCAATCTGCAAGCCTTTGCTTTTCCTTGACTAAATATTCTGGATAGAACATCCAGTATGGTCTGCAGAAGAGGCAAGAATGTTTTATTCCTGATCTTATGTGGAAAACACTCAGTCTTTCATCTCTAAGTATTGTTAACTGTGCGGTTTGGGAGATGCCTTTTATCAGATTAAGGAGGAGGTTCCCTTCTATTCCTAGTTTGAGTGTTTTTAATCACAAAAAGGGGTTAGATTTTGCCAGATGCTTTTTCTGCATCAATTGAGATGATCATGTGGTTCTCCCTGCATTTTATTCTACTGACATGGTATATGACATTGACTTTCTTGATATTAAACTAACCTTTCATGTTTGAGATAAATTACATTTGGTCATGGTATACAATTCTTTTTATATGCTGCTGAATTCGGGTTGTCAGCTTTTTTGTATCTGTTTCTAAGAGATAAATGCTCTGTAGATTTCTTTCATTTTGGTGTTTTCATCTGGCTTTAGCTATCAGGGCACTATTGGCCTCAAAGTAAGCTGGGAAGTGCTTCCTCCCCTTCTGTTTTTGGAAGAGTTTGAGAAGAACTGGTTATTAATTTTGCAAACGTTTTGGTAGAACTCAGTGAAACCATCGGGGCCTGTGCTTCTCTTTGGGGGTGGTTTTTACTATTAATTCAGTATATTCCATGTATTCCAGACACAAGGACATTTCTGCTGTACTTTCTATTCCACAGAAAAGGGATAAAACTCTACACAGCAGTCTCAGTTAGCTTTTGTCAATAGAGTAGTTCAGGTCAGATCAGGTTCACCCCCAGTGACTCATATAAAAGAATTTCTGCAATGTGCATCACAGCTCCTGCAGTGCTACTAAGCCAGCCATGGCCCACTGGTCCTCATCTAACTTGTAGGGCCAGCTTCTGTCTTTGGCTGGGCTGAAGAGGCTCTTAAACTACCAGAGGAAACTGAGGCATTTTCTTTCCTCTGGGACATTTGTGGAGTTCTGGTCTGGTCGCTCTGTAAGAGCCCACATCACACCCACAACACACTCTGGGTCTGTTCTTCCGTCTGGAGTACACAGCTGGGCAGGGGAGGACTGATGACAGGCGTGTGCTGAGACTCTGGTTATTCTGATGAGAACCAGGGACAGGAGAGATGGGCCTTCCTTCCGGCTGCTCTTTCTGTAATTTCTTGTGGGTTTGGAAAGGGGAAGTGGCATCAAGTCCACTTCCTCGATCCCTCTGCCCTCTGTCCTCGACCACTGCCCAGCTGAGGCCTTCACCTCCAGGACCATCATCCCAGCCTCTTCCCTGGCTCTGGGCTTTGTTGACCCTGGAAAGATCTCCCCAAGTCTTACTGGTCCCCGTCCCGCAGGGCAAGTTCAAGCCCCTCACCCTGCTATTTAGAGGCTCCTCAGGATCTGACCCCTACACTCTGACTCCTCCACACTCACTGTTCCGCTCAGTCTCAATTTCCCACTCTGCACACTGAGTTACTTGTTCCCCTGACAAATGAGAAGACAGGCCTTCCAGGTAGAGGTTCACGTTACAGGCAAAAGACTGGAGATGCTGAAGCATGTGTGGGTTTGCAGGAACCAAGAACATTTCCCAGGGAGTGGGGACTGCTGAGACTGGGAAGATCTGAATCCTGGGTGCCAAGGTGACTGCATCCTTCCCTTTACTCCCCTAATCCAGGTGTCACCAAGTCCCAATCTGCCTCCTTGGGAATCTCGTCACCCTCATTACCTGCCACTTCCCTCACTCCACCTGCTCCACCTCACTTAGACCCGAATTCTCTCAGGTTTCTTAGCCTCATCCTGCCCTTCAATTCGGATGCTGTCACTACTTTGCCAAAACCCCCTGTGATTTCTTCTGCCTTGCAGGCTAAAGCTTCCATCTTCAGCTCACTCCAAAATACTCGCCCTGGAGTCAGCCTCATCTCCTTATGCTCTTGATGCCTCTGTGCATCAGCAGTGGAGCTCAGCTATCTCTGGACCACACATGTGAGGACTGTGACATCAGCAGTCTGCAAAGGACCACACTCAGCGCTCGAATCTTGAGCAGCCCCTCCCACACTGAGTCGGGCTTGGCCATGTGACTTGACTTGGCCTGTGGTGCAAGCAGAGGTTTAAAGGCACTTGGAACCTGCGACTTGTTCTCTTAGAAACTGCTCTGGAGCCGTCAGCCATTGAATAAAGAGGTCCAGCCACCCTGGAGCAGCCAAATGCTGGGAGAGGTACACCAGGCCTTGGCTGAGGGCCAGACTCGGGAGTGAAGAAGTCACCTTGAACGTTGTAGCCCCAGCAGACACCACACGGAGCAGAACCTTCCCAATGAGCCAAGACCAGACTGCAGAATGATGAGGGATGATACGTTTCACTGTTTGAAGTCACTAAGTGTTGGGGGATGGGTTGAAAGGCAGGAAAATGTAAGTGGGACACCACGGATCATTCATTATTGGCAGGCTGCTGGCTAAGCCAGAACATTCAACATCATGCTGCAAGTGATTACACTACCCATGTCCCCACCCCATTAACTCCTCACTCACTCAGTTCTTCAAGTATTTACATTTAGGAAGGCACATGTATGTGTGTGTGAGGCAGCGGGGTGCAGAGAGCATTAGGCTGAGGTTAAACCACAGGCCCTGTCCTTAGGAAATGAATGTCAGCTAGCATGACAAAGAAGAGGGTCTCCTTCGCCCTCACCCCCCAGGGTTTGATCTGCTCTAACAAACAGCAGGGACTCAGTAACATGAGAGCTGAGCTGGTGAAAGCAACCTGCCACCAAACGCCAAGGTCCCCGCCACCCTGCAAGGCCAGATTTCACTCGGGTGCCACGTCCTCTGTGAAACCTTACACATACCATCTGCATCATCTGTTGCTCCTTCCAAGGGCTCTTTGGCACCTGCATCAGTTAAAATCTGGGTGACTTGCCAAGTGATGAAACCCCAAAGTAACCTATACGTTTAACTCTCCCAGGTGACGGGTAACCCGTGTGGGCCTCAACAGCATCAGGAACCCTGGGCTCCGCCCGTCTTGTCCTGCTGCCTTGCTGGGCCTGCACTTCTCAGATCACTTCCTGGCCTGAGACGGCTGCACCCACTCCTGCCATCAGGTCCACATTCCAGAGCACAGGAAGACGGGGGAAACATTATTTCCCCACTTAGGAACGCATTGTAGAAGATGCCCATGTCACTTCTGTTCACATATTACTGGTCAGAATTTAGCTGCAATGCCACACCAAATTTCAAGAGGCCCTGGGAAAATGCCTTGAATCCAGGCAGCCATATGCCCAACTAAAAATACTGATGTCTAATCAGTACTAAAGAAATAGAAGAACATGCTGAGAGAGAACTGGTTCTATCTAGCCACAGTCCCCAGCCTGCTCCCTGTCACAGCCCTGATGACCCTGAGAGCTCCTGGCCTGCTCCTCTCATGTGTCAGACATCATTACCCACTCTGTGTTATTAACTCACCTAAGTCTTCATTCCTGCTCCGCTCGATCTAGATTCTACTCTTACCCCCCATTTTACAGTCTTGCAATCTGAGACCGGGCAAGCTGCTCAAGCCCACACAGCTATTAACGGAAGGAACAAGGATCTAGATGCAGGCAGTCTGGTGCCAAGGCACCTGCTCTAACCACCACCACACACTCAGCCAACCTCTGTGAAACCTAAGTGCACCTCAGGACTCCACTGGCCCCTGGGGCCAGGGGCACTCCCATGGGCTTCCCAGAGCATCCTCCTCACTCACAGGACAGGGGGTGTGGCAAGTCCAGTCAGTCCTCGCCAGACAGAAGCGCAAGGCTGGGGCCCTGAGGTGGTGCCCTCTTCTCCACCTAGTGACGAAGACCAGAGGACCAGCTATTTCTAGACCTTTATTTCTCTGTGAAAAGGGGGAAAGGGAATAAAATAAAAACGGCACAACTGACACAAAAAAACCACCGAGAGGAAGGGAGGGAGGTGGAGATGGGTGAGGGGTCCCCACAACAGCAGCAGGAGCCGGCGACCTGGGACACTCGCGTCTCTCCCCCAGTGGGCGGGAGCGGCCCCTTCCTCCCAGGGTCTCTGCTCTGTCCTGCCTTGTGCACCCCCAGCCCCGTGGGGGGCGGACATGAGGAGCTGGAGTCCCGGGCTGAGGGAGGAACCGTGCCGGGGGAGGGACCTGGGGTCAGACCATGCACAGGGAGTGACAGCCAAGGGCCCCCCACTGTCCCCCCAAGGGAGGGGCCTGGCGAGGGAGGGTGGACACCGGAGGCCGGCGGAGGATCCTCTTCCAGCATCAGGCGAGAGACAGAACTAGGGGAACAGGAAGATGCAGGAGTCAGAAGGCAGCCAGCCCGCTGCCCACGGCCACTCGTAAGCCAAGCGCCGCCCTCGCAGACCCCCACCCCCTGCCGCTGGAGTCTTGGATTCCTGACGCCTCACCAGTCAGAGCCTCCTGGGCAAAGTACTTGACGTCCACATCCTGGTCCTGGGTCAGCTTCTCGAGGATGGGCTTGACCTCACTCTGCAGCGTGCTGGGGAGAGAAGGGGAAGGCTAGGGGTCAGGCAGGCATGGCTGCTGGGTGTCTGTGCACAGATGCAGACACACACATGAATGAAAGCTCTCAGGGGCCAGAGCAACCATTACTCGGAAGGCTGGAAGTCGCACAAACAAGGACAGAGGCCTCGGGGGCCCAGAATAGCTACAGGGAGGTGAGGTGGTGTGGAAAAGTGGGGCAGAGAACCCAGAACCTTCAAGTCTCTGAGCCTTGGCCACGTGACGCCTTGCATTTGTGTAACATTATCTACTGAGGTCTATGGCCCATCAGGTGTGGACATAGTGGAAAACCCAACCCTCCTGATTCTCACCCACATGGAGCCCAGGCTGGGAGAAGGCAGATCAAACTGCCGACGAATACAGGAGAGGTGAGTGACCAAGGGAGAGACTCGGCCCTACAGGGGCCCAGGGAGGTAAGGGCCGAGGGAAATGCTTCTGCAGCGGCAGTCAGCTGTTTGGGGGCTGAAGGCGGCCTTCAGAGAGAAACTAAGGGGTGAAGCTGTGTCCTGGACAGACAGAGGTGCAGGTGCCACAAGGCCCTTCCCCCAAAAATAACCGCCATTCTCACTTCTATCACCTGCGTCCCCCTTGATCGATGTTTGAAGTTGAGTCAAATGCAATTGTGTGTGGAGGAGGGGCAGGCCTCACCTGTTGTCCAGGATGGGCCCTATCTTCTGCAGGGACTTGGCCACGTTGAAGCGGACATTGGCGACAGGGTCCCCAGCCATGCGCAGCACAGTGGGCAGCATGTGCTTGGTGGTGATGTCCTGCCCACAGACCTCGGACAGCACCTGCAGGCCAGGGAGTGGCAGAGGGTGACTCCCCAGAGTCCTCGCTCCCTCTGACCAGGACACTTAGCGGCCGTCAGGCTTGAGGGTGAAGCTAGCTGATCATCAGGGGACTCTGAGCTCAGACTCGCCCACCCTGAGGGCCTTGATTCTCCACAAGTTCCCAGGTCTCCTAACACCCTCCTGACTCTACCGTCTCCCTGCCCTGAAAACCCCCAGCCCACACTGTCCCATCCCGGCTCCCTCCTCAGATTCTCCCTCATCCCTGGGGATGCAACTGGACTCCTCACCCTGGGAGCGCTTCCTTAGTGCCACGGTCTCCAGAGTGATGCACAGGAAGGGATTATCAGATAATTTTATGCTAACTTTTAAATCTCATTCTTTAATTTGTAGTTATGTGTACGGTTTATTTAACTGACTAGATACAAGCACTTTCTACTGTATTTATCACACATATACATATTACACACACACTATATATACATTACATATTAACAACTGTTCTAAGTTGTATAACCAGATTAATCTCACAGCCTCAGAAGTCTGGGGCTGTGATGACTGGTATGAACCCTTTACAGGTGAGAAAACTGAGGCACTAAGAAGTAAGGTAATTTTCTCAAGGTGCACAATCAATATATGGTAGAGCTAGAATTAAACAGTAGGTCTCATTCTAGAAACTGTACATTTACCCGTTATATCATAAATATTACACACTTGGTGGGAAAGGAGAGGGGTGCTCAGACAGACCTGGCCATCACTGTTCTGCCGGGCAAATCTCCCTAGTCCCGAGTCTCCCCCATGCAGATCCCCACCCACAAAGGCCCTGTGACTCTGACCAAGGAGCCCCATGCTCTGGCCTGCAGTTCCCCAAGGACTCACCCCTACAGCCCCAAATCCCAAGCCAGGTTTCTCCCAAGGACCTTCTCCATTCCTCCTCTCCCACCTACTTCCTCTCCCCCAGGGAGAGTGGGGGACGGTGGCATGCTCACATTGATACAGAAGAGCGTAGTCATGCGGTGCAGGTAGTTGGGGTCCCCAGACATGGCCAAGACCTTGGGGATTATAGTAGCATGGGCCCACTCCTTCCCGAACTTCTCCACCAGCTTCTTCAGGTTGCTGGTGGCCGCCTCGCGGATGGCGTAGACTGTGGAAGGAGGAGGGAGGGAGGGAGACTCAGGAGGTGAAGGGCTGATGCAGGTGGGGACTCACAGTCACACTCGCTTCTGCCTGCAGAGCAGCCCCAGGTACCAGGCCACATAAACTGCGAGAACCCATAAACTCGCAGAGAAAGAGAGGGCCGTGTGCACTGGATGTAGGGTTTTCTTTTCACGGAGCACCTTCTCAACAGCTCCAAGGCACAGACAGGCAGGCTGAGGCTCTGAATTTGCCCAAGCGAACAACTTAGTACACGGAATGGAGCCTGTTACAGACAAACGTTAACTTTTATTTTTGCCACTCCTAGTGAAAACAATGCACAGTTCTCACAATGGCCTTCAAAGACTGGGATGAGGCACCCTATGTTTCACAGAGAGTGTGGGCTCAAAGCTGGCAAGTGACGTGCTTAAGCTCTGACAGCCAGGAAGTGGGATTCAAACTCGGAGTGTCTGCCGGGTGACCCTCAGAGTCTCCACTGGACCTGGCAGCCGCGGGTGACCTGATACATCCACCTCGTACCCTGCCCTCCTGTGGGAATCCAGAAAGCAGGGGAGCTGCTCCATGCACCTGACAGCAGTGGGGTGACACCCACTCCCCCCACCTGCCCCAATCAACCCACCCCAGCACCCTTCTGGAGCCCCAGTCTCTGCCCAGAGGTCCTGGGGAGGTGCTCACCATGATCCACAAGCCAGGCCATGCACAAGGAGTTGAGTTTCTCATCAAAGAACTCCACCCCCTGCAGGAGACGAGGAGACAGAAGATCAGAGTCAAGACTGGGCAATTCTGGGGAAGCCCAGGGAAACCACACACCCCCCCCAAAAAGCTGGGCACTGTTCCACTTCACCTGACGGGCTTTCTTCCCATCTCTCCCCTCTACTCCCCCGACAGCCCTCACACCTACCACTGGGCCCTCAGGGTCCCCAAGTCCGCTGGCACAGCCCCCAGGCCCCAGGCACCGGGCCCGGCCCAGGCCTGCGCTCTCACCAGCTGTCCCGCCAGCAGAGGCATGTACTCAATGATGGCTAGCCGCACCCGCCACTTGGCATCCTCCGCCAGCTCCACGATGGCAGGGAGCAGGGACTGCGACAGCTGCCGGATGCCGATCACCTCGTTCACGCAGTCCAGGTTGGAGATGATGTTCAGTCGCACCTCCGGGCACTGAGGAGAGGACAGGAGGGTCTGAGAAGATGCACTGCACATGGAGCCCAGGGCAAGGCTCTGACTTACACTACATGTATGTATGGGCTTCCCTGGTGACTCCGATGGTAAAGAATCCGCCTACAATGCAGGAGACCCAGGTTTGATCCCCGGGTGGGGAAGATCCCCTGGAGAAGGGAATGGCTACCCACTCGAGTGTTCCTGCCTGGAGAATTCCATGGACAAAGGAGCCTGGTGGGCTACAGTCCATGGGGTTGCAAAGTCGGACACGACTGGGTGACTAACACACACAAACACACATGCTCATGTACACAGCTAGCCTCATTTTTCCAAAGTTAACTTTACACCACTCTGAAAGACCTACACTGGTTCCTGCTTTCACTAACCAAAAGAAACCCAAACAGGATTTTTGCTTTTACAAAAGAAAAAAACTGCTGCTTCACTCTACACCATTTCGACCTATGACAGGTTTATAGTAGTGCTCTATCTTAGCACAGAGGGGGAACCTATATCCCCATCTGCTTCCAAAAATCTCTGAAGCAACTTCTAAGAAAAGGCACATAAATACAATCAATTCCTTGTCCAACATCATATATTCCTGGATGGCAGACACCACAGTCAGTTTTTCCTGCATCTCCCTCTGGGAGCTGTGGGGTGAAGAGGCATGCGCTGAAATAAATCAATGAAGCAAATAATCAAGTGTGCAGTAAAGGGTTATTAACTGGACAAGGCTAGGTTGTTCAAACTTGACACATTCCAGAGGACTGGCCCCCCACCAGCTTCTGGGAGATGATCTCTCAGTATCTGAAATAAAAAATGGCCCTGGGCCATGCCAAAAAGATCATGCTAATAATGTGACTTGTGGTGAGGACCTTGGGCCATGTGGCATCAACTTGACCTCCACAGAGGCTGGAGACCTGTAACCTGAGGTCAGCCATCACCAGATAGGACGGGCACCCTCTGGGGTCTGACTGAGAGGACTGGCCTGCTGCTGGCTGGTGCCCTCCCTTCACAACGGCTGAGACAGAACAAATTAGCGCAGCCACCTCAGACCCACAAGGTTCGGGGGTCAGCAGGGACAAGCCCCTCAGTGTCAGTCCACCCCGCCCCTAGGTTGTTCTGAGAGAAACGATTCTCTACCTTCTTTAATCCACAGCACCTTGGGATCCCTAGTAAGCACCTTCGCCTGAACTGGGAGAGACATGCACCTGTATGATCAGGGAGTCAAGGGACCACCCGTCTGCCCCTCGCCACTGCCACTCTGAAGGTGCTGGAGGATCAAGTGCCTTGTTCCTTTTTTTGCTCAGTATCCCTAATGCCCAGGAAAAAAACTAGTACAGAATAAAGGCATGTGAAACAAATGCCAAATAAACCAATGGGCAGCCCACCATACCCACAGACACTCAACTCCCTGGTGACCTGGGCATTTGCTGAAGGTGCTGGTGAACCTGGAGAGGAGCTGCCCCACCCGCCACGGCCGCGTGCAGAGCCCCCCCTGGCGCCCATACCTCATCCTTCAGCTGGGCCAGGAAGAGCGGCAGCAGGTGCTCGATGGTATTGTCTTTGCCCAGGATTGGAGAGAGGCCCATGATGACGGAGGCCAGCGCCGACTTGACATGCTGGTTGGCATCAGACACCAGCTCCTGGGAGGGAGAAGGAAGACGGGAGCCATGGGGTCAGTGGCTGAGAGACTCCACTCCTACGAAGCCCCGAGACACTGCTTGCTTTTGTCCTCTCGATCCAGGCTGAGTACCCGAGGGGAACTGGAGCGCCTTACGTGTTCGGCGTGCCTGGAGTTCAACGACCCCTGCCCCCAGGAACCTCTGCCCCAAACTCGAAGCTCTGTGGATGAGGCGACGCTGTGAGCTCTGAGGAGGAAGCGCCCCACCACCACGCTCAGCCCGGAGCCTCAGATTCCCTCAGGCTTCCTGACTGCTCTAAAGCTGACACTGCCTGGTCTGAGGAGGCTGGGAACTCGGTCTGCGTCGGGCTGCCCCTCACGCCCTATCTCCACCCTTCCTTCCAGAAAGTTCAGGCATGCTCTACTCCTCCCACCAAACTCCCTGTTACCTTGATGCAGGGCAAGATCTGGGTCATGATCACATTCTCCCGACAGTCAGCGGAGAGATTTTCACAGAATTCTGTGGGCAGCGAGAGGGAGGCGGCGGGAGGTGAGACCTGATGTGCCCGTTCTGCCTGCAGCCCCTCAGACACCCGCCCCACCACCCGCACGCCCGCTTGCTGTGTTCTGGTCGCCAGCACCAACCTTTGACCTTGTGGGAGGCAGCGGCCCTCACCTCGGCCTCACAGTCTTTCATCAGGTTCTGGAAGGCAGGGACCAGGTCCGTCTTGGTGATCTCAGGTCCCACTGCTTTCTGGAGCTACAGGAAGGGAAGGAAGGGCGGGGGGAGTGAGAGGGCTTGCTGGGTACCTTCGGTGAATGAGAACAAAATCAAAGTTCAAGGCACCTGGACTGAGGCAACAACAGCCCTTGGCGTCACTGCTGAGATGTAACGTGGGTGCTGTAGGGGCGGCCTCAGCCAGGTCTCAGAGCCTCTCCGAAGCTCGGTTTCCCTGTTGTGCGGTGATGAACTGTATATGGTGCTGAGGGGCTGGGCAGGGCAGTGGTCACGAGTGTGGCCCCGGAGTCCAACTGCCTGGCTCAAGTTCTTACTCTTGCTTATCATCGGTGTGACCTTGGATGACTGCTTGCACCTCTCTGAGTCTCTGCTTCCTCAAACCACGAGGGTACCTACTGCAAAGTACTGCTGTCTGCATTAAAACGACAGATCGCCTTACTGTTCAGGTTACTCGGGCTGGGTTTTCTGTCCCTGATCCCAAAAGAGTCTAATGATGTATGACCCCTGTCACTTTCTCACTTGTATTATTTCTGTGTTAAGACTGTTTACCAGCGTCCGTATTACTTTTGCAATTAAAACAAAACAATACAGGTTAGGGTACCATCCCCTCCCCACCTCCAGGAAACCAAAGAAAAACGCACAGGTTCTGCTGTGAAGTTGCTTTGTGAGGACCTGGGAGAGCAGGGTGGTTCCTGACTGTGAGGAAAGGGGTCTGCTGCCCAGCTCTCCAGCTTCCTCTCCCGCTGAGAGCCACTGCCCAACGTTCTTGCCTGTGCTCCTCTCACCACCCAGGCCCTCTGCACACACGGGACGCAGGTCCTGCCCCGGCGCTCTCTCGTCCCCCAGAACCTGCTGCAGCACCACCTCCTCGTCTCGGCGCTTCCACACCCACCCCCACCGGCCGGCCCTGCACCAGTCACGGTCTCACTACCTCTCCTCTGTCTCAGCTGACTGTCCCCTCTTCAGGCTGCCTGCTCCTTGAAGGCCAGGAATGTGCTGAATTCACTGGATCCCCAACACCCAGCCACGAGCTGGAGCCCGACAAACATGTCTGTGCAATGAGCCGCTGAGACTCCATGGAAAGAGCACAGTCCTCAGAGATGTGGCATCTGTTCTGCCTGCTTGACAGCATCACTCCGACCATTCAAACGTTTGGGCCGTGTTTGGGGGCTCGACTGTATCCCTCCACCCCTGAAATTCACACACTGACGTCCTAACTCCCCACCCCAGGACCTCAGACTGTGACTGTACTTGGCCACAGGGTCTTCAGAGAGGTAACAGGGTAAAAGAAGGTCATTACGGTGAGCTCTAAGCTAAAGTGTCTAAAGTGCTTACAAGAAGAGGAGATGAGAACACAACACACAGGCAAGGTACAGGGAGAAGGTGGCCGCCCATGGCCGAGGAAAGATGTCTCCGTGAAAGGAGACAAGGTTCGTAGGTCGGGAACACACACATGCCACCCTTCTCTGCTCCTGTGGCTCCCCACCACAGAACCTTAAGTTGGCCTCAGAAACCTCAAGGAAGCACTTCAAGCTGCCACTATCAACCAACCAGGGTTGACAGGTGAGCTAATCAAATGACAACAGAGAGCTTCCTGCTTCAATGCCCGGATGACCCACTGGGCTTCACTAAACCCCGGGTCCTCTATGTGACTCCACTCCTTCCCAAGGCCTCCGTCTCCCCATCTGTGAGATGCTGTCTACAGCCCCCGCACGCACCTCTGTGAACTTGTCGGCCACCATGTAACGGACACGCCAGGACTTGTCCTCAGCAGCCTGGCGCAGGGTGGGCATCACCAGGGCCTCTAGGTCCTCCTGGGGCAGGAGCTGGGCGATGTTCACACATGCCTCCACCGCTAGCAGCCGCACCGAGTCCTGGGGAGAGGGTGGGAACAAGGAGGGGTCAGCAGAGGCCCCATCAGCCCCGGGCCTCCTCCCCAGACTCGGGTCCACCACGGGGAGAAGCAGGAGAGGGGCGGGCAGGCGGCCCCACCTGCTCGTCAGAGGCTAGGTTGGAGAACATGGGGATGATCTCGCTCTTGACGTTGTCCAGCTCCAGGACCTTGGCAAACTCCCCCAGCTTGGAGGCTGCGGCCCGCCGCACCATGGGGGTGTCATCTGAGCACAAGTTCCGGAAGTACCTGGAGGGGGGCGTAGAGTGGGCTCAGGAGGAGGAACCCCTGGAATCCCAGGCAGTCCTGCAGCACCTGGCTTTGCCCGGGTGATCCTGACCCAAGTGACAGCCTCTGAGTCTCCCCAACCCTACACAAAGGAACTGGTTAACAGAACCCACCCTACTGGGCCACTGAGGTTTAAACGAGACGACGTGTGTGAGACACCCAGCCGTCTCTCTGCAGGTAGGTCTACAGCGAACTGCAGGTGCTGATTCTATTATTATGACCACATAAAACTGCTCAGCTAAGAGGCTGCGCTGAAGCTGCTCAGAGCGTTTCCTTTGCAGCACCGAATGCCTTCAGTTAAAGAGACGCGAGGAGCCCAGCACAGCCCTCCAAGCACCCACGAGCAGCTGTACGCTGCTGTCCTGGCCGGAGTGACGGCTCAGGGGCTGGTTCAGGACAGCGGTGGAAGGACAGGAGTCCAGAGGGACGGGAAGAAACATAGATTAATGGGAGATTTTAATCCAATTAAAAATACTGGTTCTTCCACAGGCCAAATCTCAAGGGCAAGCAACTTGCTGGGGTTCAGCCAAGAGGGAGGGAGGTGGTGGAGGTGGTGGAGGTGGTGGAGGCGGCGGCCTCCCATCTGCCACACCGAGACAGGCCTTCAACTGCACCACACGTCACTGGCTGAGCATCCGCATGTACCAGAGCCTGTCCTAAGCATTTTATACACAGTAATTCTTTTACATAACCAACGGGAGGAAGAACCATGATTGTCTCCGTTTCCTAAATGAGCAGGAGGCAGTGCCTGGACTTACACCCGGCTATGTCCAGACACTAGCTCTCTGAGGGCTGGCAGAGAGCGGGGGCTTCTAGGCGCTGGATGGGCCTAACGGAGTCTGAGGCTCAAGAGAAGGGGACCAAGCAGGAGTGGGAGGCAGGGTCTCGCCAGGGCCCAGAGGCCAGCGGAGGCCAGGGGACTCACTGTCGAAGCTCTGCCTTGACGGCACTGGACACGCGGGGGTAGCAGACGGAGAAGAGGCCGCAGGCTGAGGTGCGGGAGGTGAACCAGTCGCCGCCCGCCAGCCGCTTCACCAGGGGCACGAAGTGGGCCTCGAGGTCGGAGGGGGAGTGCTCGTGGGAGATGGCCCGCAGGGATTCCACCGCCTTGTCCCGCACCACCGTCTCCTCCACTGTGGCCAGCGACTCCAGGGGCGGCTGTGGGGAGAACAGGTCAGCACATGGCTCCTCCTCAGCCCCCCCGAGCTCCCGGCTGCACCCCCTCAGGGACTCAGCTCCTCCGACAGGCTTTCCCTGATCAGCAGAGGCCCACATGCACACAATGTCTCCTCCCTGAAGAACCACAACAGAGAACCTCACGCACAGGTCCTTGGAGGTGCTTCAGTGGGGTCTACAAACCCCCAAGCTGTACATGTCACCTTCTGAGAGGGCCACAGCTGTCCCTGGCATCTCCAAGTGCAGTAATAATCACTGATGTTGACGGCAGCGTCTATTTACTGCATGTTCTTAGCAGGGCCATGGCTCTAGCGGTGCTGGTTCTAACTCACTTGAGTCCTATGAAGCAGGTCCTGTTACTGTCTCCATTATAAACTAAGGGGAAACTGAGGCACAGCCAGGCTAACTTGCCCGAGATGTAACAGCGATAAGCCAGGATCTAAACTGGGCCAGCTGGCTCCAGAACCTCCAAAGGGCTGAAAGGCAGAGCTGCAGTTTCTGACAGGCAACCACATCAGGATCTCACAATACTGGGGAACCTGGGGCTCGAGACTCTTGTTACTGTGAGGCCTGGAGTGATCATGTTCCTTTAGGGACATGTGACTGCCTCACCATGGGGTCCTTTGAGCCCAGCAGACCTCCTAGCACAGAGCAGGAATTACTGACTGAAAGAACCGAGACTCAATTGTTATCCTTATCTGTTCAAATAAAGATATGGGTGGAGGCTTGCGGTCTGAAGTCCAACCTGGCCTGACAGGGACAGAAAGCAGAATGAAATCATAAATGGAGACATTTCCAGGGCCCAGGCAGGTCACTGACTGCAGCGAGGGCCAAAGGCGACAGGCGGGGATGGCAGAGGCAGCAACAGGCGGGGACGGCAGAGGGAGCGACGGGCAGTGACAGCAAAGGCAGCGACTGGCTGGAGAGCGTCCAGGCCAGGGAGCAGAGCTGCCTCCCGCGTCCAGGTCTGTCAACTGTCACGGGCAGACATGGCCAGGGAAAGCAAATCTGGGGTTTTCCAAAAGCAGCCAAAAGGGCCAGGCCCTTACATGTGAATAAAATCTCATTTGACACATGCTTCAACGTGGATGAATTCCTTGAAGACGTTATACTAAATACAATAAGCCTTTCACAAAAGACTACAGAATGTATGCTTATGTGAGGTGCCGAGTTTTACAAACTGAAGGTGTGTGGCAACCTTGTGTCCAACAAGTCTGTCAACATCAACTTCTCCAACAGCATTTGCTCACTTTCAGTCTGGGTCACATTCTGGTAATTCTCAAAATATTTCCAACATTTTCATTATTAATGTATTTAGTATGATGATCTGTGATCAGTGACCTTTGATGTTACTACTGCAAAAAGACTACAACTTGCTAAAGGCTTAGATGACGGTTAGTGTTTTTTGACGAGAAAGTACTTTTTAACTAAGATATGTATCTTTTTTTGACAGAATGCTATTGCACATTTAACAGACAACAGTAAAGTATAATCATAACTTTTATATGTACTGGGAAACAAAAACATTCATGTGACTCATTTTATTACAACATTCACTTTCTTTATTATGGTAGTTTGGAACTGAACCCACAATTTCTGAGGTATGTCTGTAGTCAGACTCATAGAGACAGAAAGTGGAATGGTGGTTGCTGGGAGGTGGGGTGAGGAGCTTGGGGAGTTACTGCTTAATGAGTACAGTTTCTTTGGGGAAGGTGAGAAAGTTCTGGAGATGAATAGTAATGATGGCTGCACCGCAGTGTGAATGTACTTAATGTCATGGGGAAAAAGTGGCTAAAATGGTAACTATTTTTTAATAATGGTAACTATTTATTACAATTATTACTAATAATGGTACTATTAATAATGGCAACTAATTATTACTAACTCACCATGATAAAAAAAAATTAAGAACAAATTTTTTACAATCTCATTAAAAAGGTGGCAATGATTCATATACCACTAAAAGCAAGCCTGCAGACTAACTACAAAACATCATCAAGTGCAGATGCCAAAGTATGAAGATGCATCTTTAGGGATCATGAAAGAAAGAATTACAGAGGGAAAACGGCGGTTCTGAGAACAGTGAAAACTGAGAACCTCCAAGCTTCTTTCAACCCAGGCCACAGGACTGGAGCGCCTCCTCCCTTCCCTTTTCCCAAAGAGCCGTTACTTTCAGTATCTGACCATCTCTGACCTCCGCCATCACCCAACACAGGGTCACATGAACAGGAACACAGGAAAAGTCACAGAGACAAGCCTGGAATCCCAGCTCTGCCACTCACTAGCAGTGTGACTGTCTTCCCATCCAAGTACTAAACAGGCCCGACCCCTGCTTAGCATCCGAGATGAGATGAGATCGGGCGCGTCCAGGGTGGCATGGCCACAGCCGGTGTGACCGTCCCTACCCCGAAGGGCGGGCAGGATGACAACGGAGCGGACATCTGTGAGCACGCACTACATGCCGAGTACTGCACTAAGGCTTCCTGAGATGATCCTCAATGTAAGTGCTAAGGACTCCCTGTCTACAGATGAAGAGAGGACAGCACAGAGAAGTCAGATGACTTACCAGTCACACAGCAAGTAAGTGGAGCCTGACTCCCAACTGAAAACCTCACACATAGAGGGCCAGGCAGGGCCTGGCACTGCTCAGACATGCCCAGTCAACAGTGAGGAAGACGGGTGCATTTTCGTTCAAATATAGTAAATGCCACTGCTGATTGCTGGGTTAAAGTTAATGATCAAGGCCCCTCTGTTCAGAGAAGATGACCCCGGCCTGGCCTGCACTCTCCCCTCCCTGCGAGGACCCTGGTTCTGACCCCCCAGGGGCAGGCAGGGGCCCTCCCCGGATTCCGGACTCACCAGCAGGCAGTGCACGTACTCGGGGCCTCCCACCAGAGTGGTGAAGGTGCCCAGCTGCTCCGCCAGGGCCAAGAGGACCTCGTCCTCATCGTAGATGGTGTCTGCAGAACAAGACAGACAGGGTTACAGTTCCGCCCCACAGCTGATCCCCCACTTCCCCAGAACAAGCGTGCTCCACTCTGCTTCCTCAACTTGGCAGCCACCCTCCCCCTGGGTGGGCAGAGGTTGGGGGGGGGGGGGCCGGAATAGGTGATTAGGTGTGGGATGCTAGGGAAGAGAGACCATCAATACTGTCAAGTTCATCAATACTGTCCAGCATGACTTGATAGATTATCCCCTCTGAGTCACTTTCGAACTACATGGCCAATTAAGTCACTTCATCTCTCCATACTTCAGTTTCCTCATCTGTAAAATGAGGGCAGGAGTCTCACCTGCCTTAAGAAGTTACTGTGAGATAATCCTGGACAACAACAGTGTCATAGAGCACAAGCTCTGGGTGAAAAAACTTAATTCTCACAAGAAAGGGTTCAGAACACTGGCTGGCACATGGTTGGTATATAGTAAGTATTAGCTATTATTACTATTATTTAATGTTCACATCAATGCTATAGCACATGATGACCATGCCTGTTTTATACATAAAAACTCTATGGAACAGAGAAGTTAGGTAATTTACCTAAAGTCACCAGCAGCTGGAGCTGCAATTCAAACCAGGCTCCATCAGCCTTCAGACCCCTTCCATTAGTCCCTGCACCAGCCCCCAGCGCCCAGCACACGGCACTTACAAGCTGTTAAACTCACAGAGAGGTTTCTCTCTTATCTGGCAGGAACCACCCCAAGAAGCCCCCACTCAATGTGGGCCCCAGGACTCCACTGTACCTGTAAGAAAGGGCAGAAGCTCACTGCGGGTCCTTTCGACCCCGAGGGCCAAGGCAATGGTAGACAGCTTCTTGATGCTGTTGAGGCGAAGCTAATGAGGGGAAGAAGAAAAGGAAGGGAGAAAAGTTAGCAAGCCCAGACTTAAGGTGATAGTTTTGGACTCAGTCAGCTGCTGGAAGCCTCGCTAAGCACGTGTGGGGTACTGAGTAATGCAAGCCTACCAAGTGACTCTGTGACCTTGAGCTGTTAAATTATAGCGGCAGCCTCAGCAAAAGCATCCGATGGGTCTCACTGAGCCAACACCCGCTTCAGTACTTTCCAGGATCACTCTGTCTGACACTGTGTCTGCATGCCCAAGCTCCCCACCCTCCTACTTGTGCCACTAACACACTCCATCTTGTGCTCTTCACAGCAGCAGCTACGTTCCCAGCTTACTCAGGGCCCAGTCCCAGGCAGAGCTCGCACTTGCATGTCTCATTTAGCTCTCACAACAAGCCAAAGGCAGACGGTTATGGGCCCTACTCCAGAAGAGGAAATAGGCTCAGGGCGTGAAAGTCCCTTCTAAGAGTCACAGAGCTCTGTGGCATGGAGCGGGGGTTGTAACCCAGTGATGGGTTAGATGGTAGACGGCGGCTACCAGTGATGATAACAGAACAAACAATATTATAATGACACTGCTATAAAAACAAGACCTGCATTAGCAGTAGTAATTCCACTAGTACGGTGGGTTGAACAGTGATTGCAGAAAGGTACGTCCCAGTCCTAACCCCAGTACTGGTAAATGTGAAATACACAAATGTAATTAAGTAAGCATCTCGAGATCGTCCTGAATTTGGGGCAGGGGGTAGTGGTGGTGCTGTGAAACATTAGGAAAGTGTGTGTCTACCCCCCGTTCCTGGCTCCTAAACCCCTGCAGTTTCCTAAGTGACAGGAACACAAGGAGCATCTCTTGTTCTGATGTTTGATTTTCGATTCTGGTTCCTGATTCTGAGCCCCAAAATTCCTTGGAATTTCCTGGGTGATAGGAATGTCTCTTGTTCTAATGAGGTGACTGTGGGTGGGCTCCTGGATGGGGCTGGTCACCAGGAAGACCAAGCCATGCTCAGAAGCTGGGAACTTTCAGCCCCAAGCCCCATTCCCCCGAGAGGGACACTGACTGGATGATCAGTCACGTGCATGTGATGAAGCCTCCGTAAGAAACCTCAGAGTATGGGGCTTGGGGTGCACCCCCAAATACCATGAGGGTGATGCACCCCAACCTCTGGGGACAGAAGTTCCCTTGACCTCACCCTCTGCATCTCTTCACATGGCTGTTATCTAGACTCTTTATTGCATCCTTTATTATATAACAAACTGGTAAATGCAAGTGTTTCCTCAAGTTCTGTGAGCTGTTCTAGCAAATAATCAAATCCACGGAGGAGGGCCTGCTTTGATGTGAATTGTAGGACATCCAGCTGGTATTGCCAAGAACTGCTTGATCAGGAAGGGGGAAGGCCATCTGGTGTCAGAAGTGCCAAGTGTGGGAGGGGTGTGAGAGGAAAGGAGAGACACAGCCTGAAATCCAACGGTAGTGACTTACAAGAGACAGGAAAGAAGACGAAGAGACACAGAGGAGAAGGCAGTGTGAAGACAAGGGAGGGAGCTGAGGCTGTGTCCCAAGTCAAGGAATTTGTCAAGAACGGCTGGCAGCCCCCTGAAGGTGGGGAGAGGCACAGAGCCTCCTGAAAGAACCAATACAGCTAACACCTGATTTCGGACTTTTGGCCTCCAGAGCGCTGAGAGAGAACCCTTTCTGTTGTTTGCAGCCACCTAAGTTGCGGGGCTTTGTCGTGGCCACCCGGGAAATCGCACCCTCTGCTAACACAAGGCGGGCCTCAGGCTCAGTATGTTAGTGTTAGGACCTCATCTGATCCCCTCATCCCAGGGAACACGACTAATGGCAGCTTTCCACAAGCGTGGAGGCAGGCTTGGGGGTGCTGACGGCTGCCTGAATGAGCACTGAGTGGGCCAGGACCCAACCCCAGCTGCTTGGGTGGCCTGGCCACCTGGGAATCTCCCTTCCGTGTCTCCAGCCTGACAGCGGGGCTGCAGCCATGAGCTCCTGTGTGAAGAGTGCAAGGCGACGCCCCAGTGGTGAGTAAGCCAGTCAGCCTCGCCAGCCCAAGCACAAGCCGGACTCCTCCCCAGAGGAGGAGCAGAACAAGAAGGGAGCATGGCCAAGGGGGAGCAGCAAGGGCTCCCTTGGCCTGCTCATCCCCGGGCCATGTGGCACTGAAGAGGGCGGCAAGTGCCTGGGACCCCGCACCCCCTCTGGTTGAAGGAGCTTAGACTCTCTTTGGGAACCACAGTGATGACAGCCTGAAGAAATGCCATGGTGGCCTCTCCTCAGAAAAACATCTCACTTTTCATACAGTGTCACTGGGTCTCTGGACCACCTGGGCTTGAAGTGGTCCACTCACTCACCTGCCTGGCAGCAAAAGGGTCTCCAGATTAAGTATCACAAGCCCCGCATCTTTTTTTTTTAGCCAAACATTAAATGTATATAGAGCAAGACCTACAGAAACATATAAACAACTAAATACGGTAACATGAACTGCCAGTGAAATCTGAGTGGGAAGTACACAGGTGCTCCCTGATGTTCTCTCTCTTACCCAGTCATGGACATGCCCTGAATGCCCGAGGGACCCCAGGTTAAGAGCTCCTGCACTGGGCTATACTGCCATGTAGGACTTCTGGTTTCCAACTGTTTATGTGAGTCCCTGCAAAGATTTTTTAAAATCACTTTTGCATTTGGATGTGACCATGAGACTAATGTCTGGCCAGTGAAATCCAAGTGGGAACAGTGTGTGTGACTTCTAGAAGTGCTCTTATGGGGAGATGGGGGGGTCACATCTTCATCCTTCCTTCCCTATCTGGAATGGGCCTATGATAGCTGGGGCTTCAGCAACCATCTTGGGGCCTTGAGGTAACCTGGGACTGCGGAGGGCAGGATGGAAAACAAACAGAACAACGTGTGAGAGCCTGGGACTCTAACACCTACAGTGTCACCCAGCTTGGACTACCGCCCGACTTACTGATGTCATTTAAGTATCATTTATTCAGAGTCTTCCTATTAGTTACAGCCAACCTTGGCTTCCTGGTGGCTCAAACGGTAAAGAATCTGCCTACAATGTGGGAGACCCAGGTTCAATCCCTGGGTCGGGAAGATTCCCTAGAGAAGGGAATGGCTACCCACTCCACTATTCTTGCCTGGAGAGTCCTATGGACAGAGGAGCCTGGCGGGCTACAGTCTACGGGGTCGCAAAGAGTCAGACAGTGACTAACACTACTAGAGCCAACCTTAATCCTAACTAGCCCAATCAGTGACTGAGTTCTTTTTGGACAGAAAGACATAAGGACAAGCCGGCCAAGGAAAGTACAGGAAAGATTTTCCTCGTTGACAAGAGACAGGAGGAGGAAAAGAACCTCTCTGTTCACACCCATGCTTCCACGACCACACGTATCACTATGAGCTGGGGCTGCTTGTGTCCCCAGCAGCCCTCACCCTAGTACATGAGACGTAATAAATAAAAACTCCCTTCTCACCACTATATCCACACAGAAACACTACCACTTTTTAAAATCCACACCACATTCAATCCACAGAGTTTCCCTGATATGACCACACAGATCCAATCCCACATGTAGTGTGTCTTTGCTTCATGCTGAGTGACACCCGAAAGCTCTCCTATGGACTACGAGGCCCAACACGACTGACTCCTGCGTACAGGTTCATCCTCACTTCCCATTCCTTCTCTTTGCTCCCTGGGTTCTTGTCACAGTAGCTCCCTCGACAGAAACTAAAACGAACACAAACATTACGGTCAGGTCTTCTTACTTGCTGACGTGCTGTTTCCTCAGCCTTTCCCAAGACACACCAGGGCTCCCCTCACTGCATTCAGGCCTCTGTTCAGTCCTCACCAATGCCTGCCCTGGGTAAACCAGCAAGCCCCCATCACTGTACACATCTTAACTCATCATTTCCAACACAGGCTCCGGCCTCTTTTCTGGAGTACATAGAGTACACGGGGGTTTGAAGCAGAGCTCAGGAATCAGGTTGTGCTCTGAGAGTTTAGTTGGTGTAGGGTGATGGTGAAGAACATGGGTTCAAGATCCACGCTCTGCCGTGCCTTCTCTGGATGACCTGCATTTTTAAAGACTTGAAAAATATTTATGCTTGCGGTATTTGATGTGCCCAGCCCTGTACTCGGTTCAGGAATCACCAGCTGGTAACAGTCACGCCCCTTCCTCATCCCAGAGACAAGTCACCTTCCAAAGCCCACCATCCGCTCACTTGAAAACCTGAGTATAACTTACAGTGGACCCTCCATATCTCAGGTTTCCCATCTGTGGGCTCAGCCAACAACAGACCACGGAGTACCATAGTATTTCCTACTGAAATAATCTGCATGTAAGTGGACCCACACAGTTCACACCTGTGCTGTTCAAGGGCCAACTGTACTTCCTGGTTCACTGTTTCTCCTTCCGCACTAGAATGGGCTTCACAAGGCAGGGACTCTGTCTTCTGCACTCTGTGCCTCCAAATCCCAGGACAGGGCCTGGCAAACAAGAAGAGTCCAATAAATGCTGGATTAATTTTTTTAAGTTAAGGTTACACATATATTTCTACAGGAAGGGAAGAAAAGAACCTGGGGGGATTTGCTCCAAACTGTTACTTTGGTAGAGCCGGTGGCTGGGAATGAGCAGGGTGGTGGGCGCGGCAAGGTGGCTGCTTGAACAACAAGCCTCAGCCCCGGAGACGCCTACTGAGTGACTCAAGAGCCTCTTCAACTCCTATAAAATCCTAACATCCTTCCACCTCATTCCATGAAGAATTGTGTTTTTAAATGAACATAATGTTCATTTCACACACATTATGTGTGTGGGTGTGTGCAGGCAGATGGGTGTGAAAAGTTCTGCATCACCAGAGAGTGAAATGAGGACCACAATCTCTATTTTTGGAGCATTTGATTTTTTTTTTTAAGTAAAGAATGAACAAGTATGTATTCTGGCTTCACCAATTAGCTAAGGTGCCCAGGTAAACCCTGGGCACCTCAGAGCTTGTTTCCTCACTGTAAAATGGCTATCACAACAATGCCTCTCTCAGGACTGCTGCGATAATCAAATAAGGAAGACCCAGGGCCTGGCACGAAGCAAGCACTCAAGTGTTAACCATTATTCTTATTATTTCTCACATATTTTTATTTCTTGAGCAGGGAAAATAAATAGCTAACCTGAAATAGAAAAGAAAAAAGTACTCTCCCCACCTCCTTGGAAACCGCAGCACAAACGAGTTCTTCCCTAGCAGTTTACCTGGCCTTATAATTATGGAGGTGCCTGCTCCCCCATTTGGAAGGCGACTTGTCTCTGGGATGAGGAAGGGGCATGACTATTACCAGCTGGTGATTCCTAAGCCAAGTACAGGGCTGGGCACATCAAAAACCACAAGCATAAATATTTTTCAAGTCTTTAAAAATGCAGGTCATCCAGAGAAGGCACGGCAGAGCGTGGATCTTGAACCCATGTTCTTCACCATCACCCTACACCAACTAAACTCTCAGAGCACAACTTGATTCCTGAGCTCTGCTTCAAACCCCCGTGTACTCTGTGCACTCCAGAAAAGAAGCCGGACCCTGTGATGTCACATTTCTAAGGTGTGGGCACCCAAAATGTCTTAGACCATGTAAGAACCTGCTGTCTTTACATAGTTTATCTCATTTAATCCTCACAGCAGCCCTGCCAGGTGTGTCTCCCGCCCTTTTCCTCACTTAACAAGAAAATCAAGGCCCAGAACGGTTGAGTAACTCATAAAGTTGCCAGACCAGGACTCGAAACCCTCGTCTGCCTCCACTCATGGCACTGCCACCTCTGTGTCACCTCTGGCCTACTCTGTCTCCACAGGGCCCAGCTTGGTGGTGATAAGTCCTATTTCAGTATTTATTGGGTTGTGTGACAACGACCAAACATTCAGATTGAAGATTCAGAATCTGATTTAAAGGAGCCAATTGTAAAAGGACACTTCTGGAACAATCAGGAAAATCTGATTATGTGTATGAATCGACTGTTAGATGACATCAAAGATCACTACAAAAACTTTGTTATGTATGATGCTTTTGAACTGTGGTGTCGGAGAAGACTCTTGAGAGTCCCTTGGCCTGCAAGGAGATCCAATCACTCTATCCTAAAGGAAATCAGTCCTTAATATTCATTGGAAGGACTGATGCTGAAGCTGAAACTCCAATACTTTGGCCACCTGATGGGAGAACTGACTCATTGGAAAAGACCCTGATGCTGGGAAAGATTGAAGGCAGGAGGAGAAGGGGACAACAGAGGATGAGATGGTTAGATGGCATCACCGACAAAATGGACATGAGTTTAAGGAAACTCTGGGAGTTGGTGATGGACAGGGAGGCTTGACATGCTGCAGTCCATGGGGTCGCAAAGAGTCGGACACGACTGAGTGACTGAACTGAACTGATGTATGATAATGGCAATGTGGTTATTAAAATGCCCATGGTTTTAGGACATCCCTAGTGGTCCAGAGGTTAAGACTCCATGCTTCCAATGCAGGGGGCACCCTGCAGTCTGATCCCTTGTAGGGGAACAAAGATCCCACATGCTGTGCCGCACAGCCAAATAAAAAAAGTCCATGGTTTTAGAGGTGCATAATGAAGTATGTAGGACAAAGTATCTGGGGCGTGGGTTTTATTTTTAAAATACTTCAAGAAAAAAAAAAAGTGTGGAGGGGGAGGAAGAGAAACAGGTGAAAAAGCATGACAAAATTTTTTTAAAAACTGGATTTGGTACTATTTTCTCTGTGGCTTGAGATCTGACAATCAAAAATCATTTACTGGAAAAAAACCCAGCACCTATCTCAGATGTCTTCTGTGAGGACTCAACAAACACACATAAAGCACTTAGCAGGCCGGCATACAGCAGGGTTTCTCAGCCTTGGCACCACCTCTGGGGCTGGACCATCCCTTGTGAAGGGATGGCCTGGGCAGTGCAGGATGTTGGGGAGCTTCCCCCACCACCAGTCGTGACAACCTGTTAAGACCCACTGCTCTATAGTAACCATTAAGAGAACAGTTTTTAAATGCCTGAAGCACCTCACCTTTGAGAGAGATGAAGCTCTCACCTTACCACAACCAGCAGACTAATGAAAACTTAAAACATGTCGTGCACTGTTCTAAGCATTTTCCTTGTACTAACCTATTTAATCCTTGAAACATCCCTATGAAGTGCTAAGTATTACTTTTGGGGAGGGGGGGAGTCTCCACTGCACGGCTTGCAGGACCCTAATTCCCCAACCACAGACTGAACTCAGCCCAATGCAGTGAAAGTGCCGAGTTCCAGACACTGGACCGCCAGGGAATTCCCTTTTCCCACTTCACAGGTGAGAAAACTGAAGCAAACAGTATAAGTAACATAGAAACCTGGCTTCTCCACCAGTGGACCACATTTTAAGAAATGTGGTGCCCCAAACACCCCTGAGACAATGCAACCCAGCCACTGTTTCTTACTGGCTAAGGAAGCAATTTCTTTGAACCTCACTTTCCAAAGAGAAAACCATAAACTGCTATGACAACTGAATGAGGTCATCACTGAATGCCTTCTCTGAGGCAGCCACTTAAGGGCCAATTCCACTGCAACCTCCCAACCAGACAGGTGCTGCTTCCTCCTCACTCATCACTATTCCTTACAGATGAGGAATCTGGACCCAGAACAGGCAAGGCACTGACTGGCCCAGGGCACACAGGGAGCGCTAGGATTCAAAGCTCAGTCATCCTGACTCCTCCTCCTCCTCCATCACTCACCACACGGCAGCATGGAAACCACCAGCAAACCTCAACAACCCTCCTTTTCAAGATACCCCTAATCCTGCCAATGCTGGTGCTGCTCTGCAGTGGCATCCAGATAGGGCTCTCTGATCCTGCCTGGCCCCTATTCGAGGGTGAGAAGTCACAGCATGTCATTCCTCTAAGCAAAGCCTGGCACTGGCTCCTCCACCTCACCAAAGTCTTTGCCTTGCTGGTCCACAGGCCTCACTTGATCTAGCTCTGGATTAATCCTCATCTGCCACCACTTCGACATTCAGTGTGCAGCCACCACGCTGGCCTTGCTGTTCTGACTCCCGAACTACGGTCATAAGAGCCCAAACCACTGAGGCTGGGCCAGTGTAACCCGCACAATTTTATAAATGGGGAAATTGAGGCCCACAGGGAGGATCGAAACTTTTCAATCACCACTCCCCACAATTACAGCTAACATTTATTGGGCCCTGACAACAGACCGGGCGCCGTTCTATATGACTCGTATTATTAACTCGTTCAGCCCCTTACCACCTACCACTGAGACCAGGACTATTATTAGACCAGTTTATGGAAAACAAAGGCCCAGATCGGTGAAGTAATCGGCCCAAGGTCATTCGGATGAGAGGCAGGGCTGGGATAGGCAAACCCTAGAACCCTACCTCTTCTCAACCCTTCGCCTGCTGGGCTCAGATATCTGAGACCCCCGCTCCCACACATTAGAAATGTTAGTCCGTTTAGTACACTGCCCACCCTCCACTCAACGGGAGGATCCCGGAAAGGGGGCTAGTTTTCACCTCGTAATTCGTACCTGAATTTGGCCAGTTCCCGCTTTGGGAGGGAGCTTTTTGCCCCCTTCCCCTTCGGGGGTCTACACCAAAACTGGAGAGAGTGGACGGGCAGGAATTGGAAAGTCAGTCTTCACGTCTGAGTCTCCATTTGGAAAGTTTACCCCACAGCGCAGCCTTAGCCGCTGAAACCTTGAAGGGTGAAAACTACCCGGACCCCCACCAAGCAGGCGGCCCCTCCCCCACTCGGAGCAAGTCACGCGCCCACCCCATCCCCAAGGCGCCATTCAAGGGCTGCTGCCGCCAATCACCGAGCCGTTCCTTCGCCTCTCCCCCACCCAATCGGTCGACCCTCTCCAGAGCCGCGGCCTCGTAGGCCCGGGGCCCCGCGCGCACTTGGCAGGCCCGGGACCCTCCAAGCTCGCCTTCGCGCCCGCCCTCCGCTGGGCCGACACCCAATCCCGGGCGCCGTCTCATCGAGTCCGGGGACCATAACAGATGAAAACGGAACGCTGATTGGCCGCCGCCCCTTCCGCCACTCCCAGCGAACACTGAACCTTCTCCGCGAGGGACGCCCGTGCCCCCAGGTCCCCTTTCCCTTCTTCCTCAAGTTCCCGTTGCTTCCGGACCTGAACATCCTCGTTGCGGAGCTCGTCTATGAGCACCGCGATGGGGTAGAGCGAGTCGTCGCCGTCCGCCGCCGCCATCTTGGGCCCGTCCCGTTCCTGTCAAGACTGCGGCCAGCGCCGTGCTAAAACCGGGATAGGGAGGGGTTGGGCTGGGAGGAGAAAAGAAAGGCGTGGGGACGCCCGAGCCACTTTACAGGGGCTATCCCACATTCATTGGCCGCGATACTCCGGGCCGAGCCTGCGTTTCTTTGGTCCGAACAAATAAGGTCCCGCCTACCGCCCATTTGCCATTGGCCGAAGGGACGAGATTAAGTTTGCCGGAGCCTAGGAGAGGGGGAGGAGGAAACGGAAGTACGTGGTATCTTAGCGACCAAGATTGGGCCCGCCTACGTCGCCGCTAACATCGGCCTAGACGAGCGGTTGTTTCTAGCCAATGAAGAGCAAGATTGGGAGGTGGCTAAGCCAGCGTCTCTCCGAGTTCTTCTGCGCCTGCGTTGCTAGGAATGCATGACGTCATTGGCGGGGCTACTAGAACTATCTGCAGGTTTTGGTTTGCGAGGCAGTAGTTCCTCTTGCTGGCAAGCGGACTCCTGAACTTTTGTGGGAAAGGAGGAGAGAGTGGGTCTTTGATTTATGCCTTGTTTTGCTGAGGCCCCGAGAAGGGTGGCGACTTGCCTTATTCTGGGTAAAACCCAGCGCCCCTCAGGCGTGGATCTGATTCCTGAACGCCTGTCTCCCACCTCCCCTTTTTACTCTTCAGCAGTTTTGGAAAATTAACTGCTTGAGCACATCATGCTTTTTCATGCCAACAAGCCTTTGCCCAAACTGTACGTTCTATCTGGGAAGCAGTTCCTATTAAATCGTCAGATCTCTACGTATATCCTCTTCCCGTCCTCTCTTCAGTCTTGGCCAAGCCCCCAGAGCCTCATAGTCAGTCAATCTCTCTCCCTCCCTCCCTCTCTCTCAAAATTCGTATCCCTTAGCTGAATCTGCTAAAGACCCACTCCAGTTAGGAAACTGCTCCTTATAAAAGGGAGCGGGGGTTGAGCCGGGGAGACGTTGCATATTTCAGTCTTTTCCTCCTTATTCCCAGTTCAGTTCAGTCGCTCAGCCGTGTCCGACTCTTTGCGACCCCATGAACCGCAGCACGCCAGGCCTCCCTGTCCATCACCAACTGCTAGAGTCTACCTAAACCCATATCCGTTGAGTCGGTGATGCCATCCAACCATCTCATCCTCTGTTGTCCTCTTCTCCTCCCCTCAATCTTTGCCAGCATCAGGGTCTTTTCAAATGAGTCAACTCTTTGCATCAGGTGGCCAAAGTATTGGAGTTTCAGCTTCAACATCTTATTCCCAGGATCTTCCCCCAACCCCTACTCTGCCAACTCGTGGAGGCTATAAATCTCCTTAGCTACGGATGCACTCTATAAATATCTTATAATTTTGTCAGTTACACCTCAACAAAGCTCCCCCCCACCAGAGTCCCAAGTGTGCCATGCAGAGACAGCCTCTGCATGCAGCTCATAGATGCAGTCAGCAGCTTGATTCTGGTCAGACTCTTCACAGAAAAGACCCTGACCAAAGGTATTTCAGCCAGTGACCCAAACAGTTCTCTCAGCACAACAGCTTGTTTGCACAGTTCACATCCTAGAAGAGGGATGTCCAAGGCACACTAAACGCTGTGTGCCACCTGGACACGCTGGCAATCGTCAGGTGTCTGACCACGTCTGTTTTCTGTTTCTGCACAGCTGGCGCTAATACTGCAGAACCACAGCAGCCCAGGGAGCACCGTTAGATTTCAGCTTGCCTAAAGCATCCGTGTATGTCAGACCATGCATTTAGGGAGGGCTCAGAGGACTGAGCATTGGAAGTGCCAGCGGCTTTGGCAATAGTGTAGAGCTGAAAATTTCCCCCAAAGGGATAGATGCCACTTATTCCTATAAAGCCAGGATGCTGCTGGAGCCAGTCTGGGTTCATTCTCAAATAAGTGATTCCCGTAAGATGCAGGACTTTGGGGGCCCTTTGTACCTTGGTGGCAGTGGAGTCCAAGTTGATTCATCCCCAAATTTGGAATATCAAGCCCGAGAATCGCAAGGCTTCTACAGATCAGGCTTCAGTTTTGAGGTGCATTTATTGGCAACCTAATTACTGCTGTTTATAAGCAGTGCACCTGTTGGTAGTGTCAGAGTGGCCCTGAGTTCATAAAGCAGTGGGGACTTTTAAGTGGAGGCTGCATCCCTTTGCCAGAGGTATTAACTGACAAAATCATTAGGACATTGTCTCCCATGTCCCAGCAGTGTAGTGAGTTCTGGGCCTCCTTTGGCTAATGGGGAGTCCAAGAGACAATAGTTTTTCTTTTCACTGATGGAACGATTGAGCATGGTAATCTGCCCAAAGAATCCCATTAAACTTTCACTGGAAAATAGGACTTGAATTTGGTCAGCTTATATCAGCTACCCCAACTGGCAGAGATGTGATGACAAGTTAGACAAGGCTATGGAGGCTGGGGCCTCTAACTTGCCAACAAAGAGAATATAATTTATATAATGAAAACTTTGTACATCAGATGTTAGTGGCGTTTGACCAAAATCCTCACCACTTGCTGGAGGCAAGTAAAAAGGTAATATGTATCACTAACACTTGTCTACCTGCATCTCCCCTTACTGGAACAGTCACCTCTGTGGGATGTGGAAACACAAGCATATCACACAATTTCTGATATGTTCTGATGCAGGATGCTGAATTTTTCCAAAGGATCCTGTTATGGTCTGTTTGTGTGCGCTCAAAATTCATATTCAAAATTTAAAATTCCACTGAAACTCAACTCCCAAGGTTATGGTATTAAGAGATGGAGCTTTGGAAAGAGATTAGGTCATGAATGGGATTATAATGACCTTTCAAAAGAGGCCTGAACGAGCTCTCTTGCCCTCTTCTGCCTTGGAAAGATACAGCCAGAAGTCTGCAGCCCAGAAGAGGGCCCTCACCTGACCGTGCTGTCACCCGGATCTCAGACTTTCAGCCTTGTGAACTGAGAGAAATAAATTGATGTTTATGAACCACCCGCTGTCTGGAATTGCATTACAGCAGCCCAAACAGACTGAGATAGGCCCCAACTACCTCATCTATTTAGCTTCCCTCTGCTTTTGTGATAATACATGAAGGCTGTTTGTTGTGTTTGTTCAGTCACTACCCCATCCTCATTTCCAAAATTGTCAAGAAATGTAAAGGGTGTAAGATTTTATCCCATTTGCAAACCAAGTTACCTTGCCAGTTTCATGGATGCTGGCATGAGACGTGAGACGCCTAGACCTGAGACAGAAGCCATTATTATGTGTGGCACAACAGGCAGCAAGAGCTTCAAGTTCATACCTGGTCCCTTTTGTTCCCACAAGCCCCACAGGGGTTGTGCAAAGAAGTCCAGGGGCATGCCACACCCATAGCAGGGGTCTGTGTCACAGATGGAGAACATTATGCTTAAGAAATCCTAATCTTCCAGTGTGGATTGTAAGTACATCTATCAAACTCTTCTTCCAAGGAAGACATTTTGTTTATTATATTAGTTAGATAATGAATCTGCCCTTGTGCCCAAGACAGACACTACTGCCATATTCCAAGGAGGTTATAGAAAAATCCTTTCAAAGTAGTCCAGAACAGAAGCTGGTATACAACATGAAAAATAAAATGAGAGGGTCATGGAGAACTGTCTCCCAATAAGGTACACCTTTCCCTTCAACTTTTGGGAGTGACTGAGCAAAAAGATTCATTGAAGATTTCTGACACCAAAACTGACCTTGGTTGTGCCCTGCTGCTGTGCTAAGTCCCTTGAGTCGTGTCTGACTCTCTGACCCCATGGACTGTAGCCCACCAGGCTCCTCTGTCCATGGGATTCTCCAGGCGAGAATACTGGAGTGGGTTGTGATTCCCTCCTCCAGCGGATCAAACCTGCATCTCTCTTGTCTCCTCCATTAGCAGGTGGATTCTTTACCACTAGCACCACCTGTGTGGTGGTATTAAAAGGCCGGAGGAGGCAGAAAGAGACAGATTTAACAGGAGACTTCATGGGTGAGGTGGTATTAACCTGGATGAGCAGTGAGAGGTGAGAACAGATGAAAAGAAAGAATAATGTCACATATCTGAATAAATTGAAATTTGTTCACTTATCAGAAAAGTATATAATTCAGTATTCACACATGCAACAAGTCAATTCTGGATGGATTACTAATCTAAATATTAAAGCTAAATACAAATTTAAAAATAAAACAAAGGCAAACATTTCTAGTCTTAGAATGGGGAAAATTTTATTAAGCAGATTAATAAATGTTATTGAGAAGTAAATATTTTTACATTAAAATTAACACTTCCTCCTCATTCGCACACACACACTCACACACACACACACACACACACACACACACACACAGGAAGACAGAGACAGCATGAGATAAAGGAAACCAAGAATGACATCATGTCCAGCAGGTATATAGAACTACTATAAATCAATAAGAAAAAGGCAATACAATAGAAAAAATGGATACAATAAATTAACACATACTTCAGAAAGAGGTTTCCCAATAAAGATAAATAAATATGTGAAAACATTCTTCACTTTTGTAATAAAATAAAATCACCACTTGAAACCATCACACACCAATTAGAAGTCCAAAATGAAAAAAAAATAAACAGAAAGTGTTGACAAGGATGTTGGTAAGCCAAGAAGAGTATCTCCTACACTGCTGTGACTGTGGAAATTGGTCCAAACATTTTCCAGACCTCTTTGGCACTGCCCCTAAAAGGTAAAGATGCAGGGGCTTCCCTCGTGGTCTGGTGTTTAGGACTTAGCCTTACAATGCAGGGAGTACATGTTCGGTCCCTGGTCGGGGAGTTAAGATGCCTCATGGCCAAAAAACCAAAACATAAAACAGGAGCGATATTATAAGGAATTCAATAAAGACTTTAAAAATGGTTCACATCAAAAACAACCTTTAAAAATGATAAAAATGTAAATCTGTCACCCAACAACTCCGTTATTAAATATACAGCCAACAGAAACTAGCATGTGTCTCATCAAAACTTGTTCTCGATTTACATACCAAGCACTACTCCTAATAGTCCCAAACTGAAAACAATCCATATGCCAACCAACAGTGGAATGATTAAAGTAATTATTTTCTATTCACATGATAGAACCCTACACAGCAATGCAAATGAATGATCAATGACAACACCCAGCAATAAATTCACAAAGAACATGAGAAATGACAAAAGTCAAATACAAGAATAGTTTATTTACTTTATATAAAATTCAAACTGACTAAAGTGATTTATGTTGCTGGATGTCAGGGCAGTGGTTATCCTGAGGAGCAATGAATGAGAAGGAACAGTTCGGGGGTTCTGGGGGCCTGGCAATATTCCATTTACTGATCTAGGTACAGACCACAGAAATGTGTTCATTCTGTGAATTTCTGTTGAGCTCTGATTGTATAAACTGCATGTTAATACAGTTAATATTTTAAAATACATATCACCAATCAACAAGTTGGGATATGTCATGAGAAGGACCATCATCAAAGACCACTCCTGGGTACATATCTGAAGAAAATGAAAACACTAATTCAAAACAATATGTGCATCTCAATGTTCATAGCAGCATTATTTACAATAACCAGATATGAAAGCAAATTGCATTACCAACAGATGAATGGATAAAGAATATGTGATACATATAGATGGAATATATCTATACCACACAAAATGGAATGCTAGTTAGCAATAAAAAATAATGAAATCCTGCCACTTGCAACAATACAGATGGATTTAGAGGGTATTATGCTTTAGTAAATATGTCAGAGAAAGACAAACACTGTATGATACATTTATTTGTGGAATCTAAAGTATTGAACAAACTACTGAATATAACAAAAAGAACAGACTTAAAGATATAGAAAACAAGGCTACCAAAGGGAAGCAGAGAGTAGGGGGATAAGAGCTGCAAATGACTTGTATGAAATAAATAAAGTACAGGGAAATATTGTACAGCACAGGATATACAACTAATCTTTTATAATAAGTGGAGTATAAACTTTAAATATTGTGAATCACTATTGTAGATCTGAAACTTACATAATATTGTAAACAAAATATACCTCAATCTTTAAAAATTAAATTTTAAAAATAAAAAGCAGAAACAAAGGTAAATAATTAAATAAGCAAGTAAATAAATAAAGGTTTCTTTGGAGCATTCTAGAAAAAAAAAAGATGGGATACAGAAAACATTACTGTTGCAACGTCCTCATATTACAAAGGTGGTGTTTAACAGTATTAGATACAACGACACTGTGATTACCTTTGGAAAATATGCTGTAATTTCTGGGTAAAAGCTAATGAATACGTAGGATACAACTTTTCAAAGAAAATATATAAATTATATTATAGAATTATATTTAGAAATTAATAGAAAAGAAGCTAACATAGATAAAATAAGAAAATACTCTAACAGCAAACATATCAATTATTACATTAAATTTATATAGACCAATTTCTTAATTGAAAATTTTTTACCTTATTCATGAATGAGTTTACAGGAGATATGGCCACATAATAGAATTAAAGTAGGAAAATGAAAAAAAAATTCATGGAGTTTTAAGAAGCAGCTAACATGGCAACATACTCCTTAGATAACATACACTTTGAGTTTTGTTATTGTAATTAGTGGTATTTTCAATTTTTCTTACTGTACAACTTTCCAACATACTGACTGATGGATAACAAACATGACAGACTTTATGCATATATACACACATATCACACACAGACATATATACACATATATAGGTTTTTCTTTCATTTTTTTCTTCTTCCGTTGTAATCCAGTTTTTGGTAAATATTTAAGTGTCTCATGTGAGAAAGAAATAGTGGTTTCTATTTGGATACAAGGTTCAATCTACATATCAATTGGTTGAAAATAATTTTTTTGTTTTTCAAACCATTGAATTATCAATACTTTCACTGGTTTCAGAACATCAATACAGAGAAAACCACATCAAAATCTCTCCTAAATTTGAGGCAATATCCACATTGCTCACTGAAAATCTGGGAGCTCCAGGGAATTCCTTGGCAGTCCTGTGATTGGGACTCTGAGCATCCACTGAAGGCGGCCCAGGTTCCATCCCTGGTCAGGGAACTAAGATCCTAGAAACTGAGCAGCTCGACGAGAAAAAAAAAATCAAGGAACCCCAAATTCCAAACTCTGTATACACAAAATGGATCTTTGTGTGTCTTTCATGTCTTTTCGTTTCAAATGGATCTTCATGTGATGCTCTGAATGACTATGCTAAAGTCCTTGACTGTGTGGATTACAACAACCTGTGGAAAATTCTTAAAGAGATGGGAATACCAGACCACCTTACCTGTCTCCTAAGAAATCTGTATGCAGGTCAAGAAGCAACAGTTAGAAGCAGACATGGACTGGTTCAAAATTGGGAAGGGAGTGCATCAAAGCTGTGTATTATCACCCTGCTTATTTAACTTATATGCAGAGTACATCATATGAAATGCTGGGCTGAATTAATCACAAGCTGGAATCAAGATTTCCAGGAGAAAATATCAACAACCTCAGATATACCACTCTAACGGCAGAAAGTGAAGAGGAACAAAAGAGACTCTTGATGAGGATGAAAGAGGAGAGTGAAAAAGCTGGCTTAAAACTCAACATTCAGAAAAATGAAGATCATGGCATCTGGCCCCATCACTTCATGGCAAATAGATGGGAAGACAATGAAAACAGTAACAGATTTTTATTTTCTTGGGCTCCAAAAATCACTGAGGACAGTGACTGCAGCCATGAAATTAAAAGACACTTGCCCCTTGGAAGAAAAGTTATGACCAACCTAGATAGCATATTCTAAAGCAGAGACATCACTTTGCCAACAAAGGTCCATACAGTCAAAGTTACAGTTTTTCCAGTAGTCATGTACAATGTGAGAGCTGGGCCATAAAGAAGGCTGAACATAGAAAAATTGATACTTTCAAATTGTGATGCTGGAGAAAACTCTTGTGAGTGAATCCCTTGGAAAGCAAGGAGATCGAACCAGTCAATCTTTAAGGAAATCAACCCTGAATATTCAGTGGAATGACTGATGTTGAAGCTGAAGCTCCAATACTTTGGCCACCTGATGCAGATAGCCAATTCATTGGAAAAGACCCTGATGCTGGAAAAGATTGTGGTAAGGAGGAGAAGAGGATGACAGAAAATGAAATGGTTGGATGGCATCATCAATTCAATGGATATGAGTTTGAACAAACTCCAGGAAATAGGGAAGGATAGGGAAGCCTGGAGTGCTGCAGTCCACAGGGTCGCAAGGAGTCAGACATGACTTAGTGACTGAGCAACAACAGTAGAAATAAATTTCATCACTTTAGGGACATGAACAATACCTCCAAATGTCTTTCTTGACAACTTGCCCAAGTCATCGTCACAAAAGACAGAAATGTGCCTCTGCAAACCCCAATTTCATGCAATTCACATCTTATTCAGTTTTCACATCACCAGATATTGTTTCAAACTATGGTAAAATGTCATTTTATGCACTCATTTGCCCAACTCCAGTTCAATTTGGACATTTCTAACTGAAAATGTTTAAACATGCACATCTCCCTATATAGCATCACATTTCAAGTACATAACTGGCATCTCTCTAGGGACACAATGGACAAACCTCATGAATGGTTCCAAAAAGCTTTACTCAAGCACTGAATTTCCCCTCCAGCACTGTTATCTTCAGTTTCAGTCATGGCCTGCCACATTCTCTTCCATTTCCACAGACCTTTTCTTAATATTCCAGGTCAACTTCATTTTTCAGAAATATACTGTGACACACTCATACAATTACACACTCATACAATTACACACTCACACAATTCTCCATAGTATCCAGATTGTTTAGGACCTGTTGTTTATTAGTGCATAAATTCTGAACTCCTCCAATGCAAGCACTAGTGAAACTTCCATAAGTACTTATATATCTTTAATTACAATTACCATTATAACTGCGTTTACTTGGAGAAGATGCTCACCGTGTTTTGCTGACATACTATTTCTGCTCAACCACTCATAATCTCAGTTAGGACTCTGGGGGAAGTGACTATGAAATGAACATAGTCCAAATACATCCATTTTACATTTTTCTCACAGGATTACAGGATGTTTTATTACTTATCCTTGCAAAACAGATCCTGAATATTCTGGAGCATGAGCAGAGCTGAGAGTTGCAAAATATGCAATGATTATTGCAGAGGCTTTCACAAACAAAAAAAAAATACTGGTTTTTTTTTTTTAAGCCATGGTAATATTACTGATGAAGGAAAAGTTGTTGAAATAGATAAAGGTGCTCACCAGGAGGATGGTTTTGGTGGCTCTGGACTCAGGGGAGGATATGGAGGAGACATTGATCCTATGACTGTTTTGGACCCACAGTGCAAATATATACCATTTACATCTTTCTCATAAGGGTAAGGGAGTTTGTATCCCTTTTCCCAGCAAAGCAGAGCCTGGATATTCTGGAGTCACGACTCATGAGCAGAAAGGGGCTGATAGTTGGAAAACATGCGGTGATTATGGCAGAGATGTTCATAATGAACAAACCAGGATCTTTCAAAACACTCAAAACAATATAACAGATGGAGGAAAGGGTGTTAAAACAGACAAAGGTGCTCACCACAAGAAGGACAGTTTTGGTGGCTCTGGACTCAGGAGAGGATATGGAGGAGACATTGATCCTGTGAAAGTTTTGGACCCTCTGCTTGTGCCTGTACAGGATAAAAACCGTGGAGCCACTGGCCAAGATCATGACCACAAAACATAAGACATCAGGGAATGATATCAACACTGCATATAATAAGTCTCCGGTTTGGTCATGACGAACAGAAGAACAGTGTCCAAAACGTTTTCTGTTTGTGAAGTTTTTGTTGCTCAAATTTCCAGTCATATACATAGGATACACAACATTTACCAGCATGTTCATGATCCAGCACAGGATAATGGAAGGGAAAACCAGCTGCTGAGCTTTCACTTTAAGCTCTGCCCACCTGAAGGTCTGGGGACTGATGGTGATGGCCTGGAAGACACTCAGGAGGAAAGTGGTGCCAATGGACACCCCCCTGCTCACTCCACGAACATATGGGAAAAACCTGCATGTAAAGTCACTGTCAGTGTGGTACCACCCATAATTTGTCATTGTATTGTGGTATCCATTAGAGAACAGAACCAAAATGTTGGCGACAATCAGGTTCTTGACAATCAAATCTATGGTCCTCAGCCTGCATCCAGTGCAATAAAGGAAGAGATAATGGTAAAGAAGAGAGACATTCCCCAGGATTCCAAACAGAGTCTGTGATAAGAAGACCGTTCTTATTGCCAAGTCACCAGCAGCCATGCTGGCAGATCTCGGTGACTGATGGGTGTCTTCTGAGCTAGAGGGTCCTGAATGGGAACATGAGGTGTGGAACACAGGTACCATGTAAACTGAAAGGCGACATTCTGTGCTTACAAATACTTCCTGTGGTTTAGTCGCTAAGTCATGTCTGACTCTTGAGACCCCATGGACTGAAGCCTGCCGGGTTCTTCTGTCCATGGGATTCTCCTGGCAAGAATACTGGAGTGGGTTGCCATTTCCTTCTCCAGGGGATCTTCCCGACCCAGGAATTGAACCCGGGTCTCCTGCATTGCAGGCAGATTCTTTACCGACTGAGCTACGAAGGGAGCCCCTACAAATACTTCTACTGAGAAATAATTACTTAAAATTTTCCTGTCAGGTCAAGGCTTCCAAGGGTTGAATGTATAATCATTAAAAAACACTTGAAATGTATGAATCACTGCAATGAAAGACACACATGCGTTAATGTCTTTGTTCTTCGCAAATTCATGAGGCAGACACTATTATCTTCCTTATAAAAATGAGGCAAACGTCTGCACAGAGAAATGAAGTATTTGGTTTAAATTCACTCACTGTTTGGGGACAGATGGTTAGTGGGGATTTGACCCTGACTCGGCTAATAACAACAATGGTGCATTTAATCCAGAACATACTCAAATACCAGTCACCTGTGTCCTTCAAATAAAGCACATCTAAATTTAGTTTGGTTTTTCACCTTGTCATTTCAATTTAGGTGGCTGGTATTTTATTTAAAAATTTAGGTACTAACAAATTTCCACTTACACAAATACAAATCTCCACTTACACAATTAAAAAATTTGAATAAAGAGATCTTAATTATATGTAGATGCCCTTAGGACTTCCCAGGCTGTCCAGTGGTTAGGACTCCCTGCTTTCATGGCCCAGGATGAGGTTGATCCCTGGTTAGGGAACTAAGATCCCACATGCCACTAGGAGCAGCCAAAAGAAAAAATTTTTTAATGTAAATACACTGCCTGCAATATAAACTGCAGGCACCTGTACCATGATACTGAATATACACAAGAACAGCTCAATATTAGGATGGAAACAGAAAGACTCATTTACTCTCATTCCAGGACAAAAGCACAATGGCCAGGTCTCAGGACGTATGGGACAGGAAACACTGCTGCCTGATTAATAGTGCATTGTAGAAACAAAATTAGTACTAATTTCACATCATCTACCTATTTTTTAATACCTGAGTCAAATACAAGTATTACCAGTAAAGCAAGATTTGCAAGATATGAAAATATAAGGCACATGTAAATGGAATGTTAAGGTGAGTAACTTGTGTACTGCACAAAGCACATACTTTGTTGGATCAGTATTACAATATCTGAAAGTGGCAGAAATAATAACAGATTAAACTGGAGCCTAAAAATAATATCTGAAATGTATAAAGTTCTATTTTTCTTAAATGCTGCTTCCCTAACTTTAATTGGGAAGAGTCTCTCCATAATCAATAGAGTCACAATAATTAAATCTTCTCAGCACTTCACACACCCAGTTACAGGAAACATTTCTACTCCAGCAATGGCTGCCAGACACACTGTTACAGCACTGGGTCAGATGATTCCTCCAGACTCATCACACTCTTTGTTATAGACTGGACTTTTATGTGCTCACCTCTGAACCCTGAAGTTTATGTCCGTGATTCCTGGAAAGTAGACTGAACATCATATTAACTTGGGAAATACAGTCCTTAAGTACATAAAATATCACACTGGCATTAAACCACAACAATCTCTGACAGTGAGACATACATACATCACATTAGGGGCATCAGGGATTGGTGAAAGTTCTACGACCCCATCTCCCTTTTCTGTCTCAGTTCAGACTCAGGATTTACCCCACCCTCCTGCAGGGCTTTGGTGCTGGACCAGCTTTACACAAGGGAGAATCCCTTCGCCCAATATGTTCACTTACCAGATTGCTGATACAAATCTATCCCTTGCAGATTCTACTTCTCAAGTGACTACAGAGAAAACCATTGACTTTTTCCTGCTACCTGGATGGTGGGCTCAGTGTGAAGGTGAAAGCAATCAGTAAGTGTGCAGGAGGGGTAGCTGGACCCTGAGATATGAATTTGTGAACCTGTGACCTCACCTCCCCTCAGAACTGCAATTTTCATGTCACCTGTAGCAGCGCTGGCAGGAACAGGCTTGGGAGCTCGGATTGTTTTTGATGATACTTTGCAAGTTCCTAATTGCCAATGATAATTATAAGTTTCCAGTTAATATGTCTTAAGAGACTATCAGAGTGTTTGTGACAGATGCTTACTTTTTCATGATCCCTGGAGGCAGACTGGGCTCACATGCAGGGAGCAGAAAGAAATTAGTATTGACATGTAAGGGACTGGCTGCACGTATATATCTCAAAGGAGGTTCTGCCTCACTGAGAAATGCTACCCAGGAAACCTCTTTCCTAATTTCATACACTGAGCTGGACCATCAATTAAAGAAACGGAATTTCTCCAAACATCTGGGGTTTTCAAAACAGATACAAGTAACAAGAAGGACATGATTTCAACAATCTACATTAGACATCGTGGTACTCATATATGCAACTCAATATCAATGAATATGTAAATTGTTAGGAAAAGAAACTTTACTGATATGGACCTTCAGTAGTTTTAGAAGCAGAAGTATATATTATCCATAGAAGAAAGAGAGAAGACTCTAAAAGAGACCCACGCAAATAAAAAAACCAGGATCAGATGGCTTAAGAGGGAGACTCTACTATTCTTGTAACAGTCAGATAAGCCAGTGCTACTGATTAATTCAAGACTACGGTGAGGTCAACAGAGTACTCTACACAGTTTTGTGGAAATTTTTCATTAAGGAATTATGATTGCATTTTTAATTAAGAAACATTTTCAATGGGTCAAGAAAAATGTTTATATATTATGAATTGAATTTAATTTTACAGGTTTCCCTTACAAATTAACTCTTTATTGGTTCATTGTGCATTCACTCCTAGTTGTCAAGTCTGTTAGAGCCACAACCCATCCTACACACACACAAACACCCAAGCTCATTTACACACACATGCAGGGGCATTCACACTCAAATATATACTTGCACACATTCACATACTTGTACACATACACAATCACTTATGTCCTCATACAATTTCAACTGCACACTCACAACCATGAATGCACACACTGAACACATGAAAATTCCCTCTTGAATATACAAATACTCATTAATATAAACACACACACAAACTCACAATTACACTGATTCATGAAAGTACAGTCACTATGCATGTACATCAATGACATGATCGAACAGAGTAGAATAGCTGTATCTCTAAACTTCTGGATGCCTCCAAATAGGAGCCTTCCTACACTTCCCAGTCCTTCCAACCCTGCAACAGTCACAAAGACAATATTTCCCATAATGCACAGCACCTAAAATATGTGGCGAATATTGCTACCTGGTGTTCATACACACTCTAGAACTTGGAGTGTTTCGGCAAGTCACAGTGTGTGGGTGTGTGATAGAGTGGACAGGAGCCATAAGGATAAGATGGTGGTGGAGTGAACCTGGGGGCCTGGGGTTATAGAGAGGGCAGAAAGAGAAAAGCCAGAGGGATTTTGTATGCATGCCTGATAAGTCACTTCAGTTGTGTCCAACTCCTTGTGACCCCGTGACTATAGCCCACCAGGCCCCTCTGTCCGTGGGATTTTTCCTGGCAAGAATACTGGAGTGGGTTGCCATTTCCTCCTCCAAGGGATCTTCCCAAAGCACAGATCAAAGCAGTATTTCATGTGTTCCCTGCATTGCAGGTGGATTCTTTACCGCTGAGCCACAGCTACCAATGAAAACCCACGAATGAACAGTTCCATGAGACCTACTTTAACATCCCACAAAGTGTGTGATCACTGTGATTCAACACTCTAAAGGTATAAACAGGGATTGTTTTGATAAAGATGACTCACTGATATTCTCCGTTGAATAAATTGTTGTGTTTGGCGGAAGATGGTAAAGCTATTTCTACTGACATAAAAATATCTTCTTCATAAACAACCTGATTGAGGTAAGCAACTTGAGAAAAATTAACAAGTCTGACAATATTTATGTAAACATTGAAGCAAAACAACATATTACAAAATTCATTTTTATACCAATTATGATATAATATCAGGTATACTTTTTTAAAGCCACATTTTAAAAAGAATAGATGAAAAACAAAAAAATGTTACACTTGAATATTAAAATGGCATCAGCTGTAGAAGAATAAATGAGAATTTTACTTCATTTATTTTTCCTTTATTATTCTCTTTCTATTGTCTCTGTAACAAACTTCCATGAAATATAGCACCTGAAACAACACTCATTCATTTTTTGATAGGTCAGTCAAGTCAGGGCCAAAATCAAGAAGTCTGCTCACCTGGGCTCTTAACTGGAGCCTCTGGGGGAGAATTACTTGCAGGCTGGTTCATGTCTTTGCAAGAATTCTTCACAATCTCTTCTACATGGCTCCCTCTATTGGAAAGCCAGTGTTAGCACACTGACACTGCCCACCCCACCCCACCCCCCACCAACCCTCTGTTTTCAATCTCTTCTACTTCATTTGCTTCTAACCACCCTTTCTGTTCTTTAGGGTCATGTAACTACAAACAGCCTACCCAGATAATGCAGGAGAATCTCCCTATTTTACAGTCAGAGGACCTGTAAACTTAGGTGCATCTGCAAAGCCCCTTATGCCTGCAATGTGACATGAACCACCAAAGGATAATGTCAGGGGATAGAGATCTGCCTACCTCACTACGACAATGGTGGACTGTTTTCAGTGAAAAACATATTTGTGGTCATATCCAAAAAACTATTGCTATATCAAGTGGCTACTTTTTGGAATGGTTTCACACAAAAAACAAACATCACTGACAATTTCTCAAAACTGTTTAGTTACAGTTTATTTCTTATATAAAGAATGTATTAAATTTTAAAAATACGAAAATAAGGGGAATTTCATCAAATCAGTTTGGGGTATAAAAGCTCTTGAAGACATAAAATGGGGAAGGGGTCAGGTCTCCTGTTGCCAACACTGAGGCCCAGGACCAGTAAAGAGTTGCTCCTGCCAGCTTTCATACTAGTCACCATCCATGCCCAAAATTTCCATGGAGGGGTAAAGTCCTGATGCTGTGGTATTCTCTCAATTTCTACCAGTGGACCTACTATATATTAAAACATTATTAAGAGGATTTTTTTTTTTGGCCATGCCATGTGGCTTGTAGGATCTTGGTTCCCCAACCGGGGATCAGCCCATGCCCCTGGTAGCAGAAGAGTGGAGTCCTAATCACTGGGCCACCAGGGAAGTCGCAGGAGTATTTGGCATGAGCAGGATTTTTGTTTCATGAGTCAAGCATAAAAAAATGACACATGAATGACTTCTGACTCCACTGTAAATGGGGGTATTAATAATAGAGAACGAATTAGTGATCCCCAATCTGCCCTGGTACCTCCATCCCCTTTATAATCCAAATTGTCTCCCCCTCCCCCTCCATCTCCCAAAGACCTTTACTGCATGACTCCTTAGCTCCTTATCCATCTCTAGCACCTGTCCCATCACCCTCAAAGCCCATGATCTACATTTTCCCATTCAACCTCCTCCTGACCCTTTTATTTCCACACCCCACCTCACTCTACCCCTCCTTGGAATCCTCTCTGTCTGACAACTATATACCCTTAACCAGTCCCTGCACTGCAGCTGGCTAATCCTTGCCTTCCATGGCCTCCCTGTTCCTCATGGATCTTTATTTTCCCCTATTTTTCTTTATTTTCTGTGAGTCAGATTTGTGGGGCTTTCTCATAAAGAATCAAGCTTTATGTGGAGACAATCTATTTTTCCAAAATCATCATATTCATGGCAGCTTTCCATATGCTCAATTTATTTTGCTTCTCTTGGTGCCACAGTACCTGATAAGCAAATTCACAGACATCATTTAGAAAAAGAACAAGGAAATCATACACTATGACCATGTAGGAAAGGGTTTATCCAGCAGATGTAGGCTGATCAAACTCTGCAAATTTTAAAGAAAGACTTGTCTTCAGCATTGCTTCACTCTTGGGAAATAACCTCTGAACCCTGGACTATTCTCCTGATAAGAGTGTTTTTGATATACTTGAGTCATTGGGCCATACAAGACCAGCGGGACCAGAGAAGTTAATCCTAACAATGCCATTTATGACGAAGAGCTATTTCTGCTCTGGAGGGCTGGGGTCTGAGTAGCTGACGTCAGTCACATGGGGCCTCAGAGCTACCTACATGAATCCCAGGAAAACCCTGCACTAAGGCTCAGGTGAACTTCCTACATTGGCAATTCTTCATGTATACTTGTCACATGTTCAGAGCAAACTCACATCATCTTCGTGTCACTTCCCTGGGAAAGACATGTGGAAACTTAAGACTGGTATCTTGTGAAACTTGCCCCATGTACCGTATCCCTTTGCTGATTCTAGCCTGTATCCTATCACTGCAATAAAGAGTAACCTTGAGTGAAACACTTCTGAATCTTGGGAGTCCTTCTGTGAATCATCAACCTTGAAGATGGCCTTGGAGACCACTGCCAAATCATGCTAAAGAACAAAACCAAGAATTCCCTAATGGTCCAATGGTTAGGACTCAGAGCTTTTACTGTGGGGGCCTGGACTCAATCCCTGGTTGGGAAACCAAGTACCCATATGCCTTACAGTGTGATCAAAATAATAATACTACTATCAATAAAAGTTTTAGAAATTTCATACTGTGGTAATAAGCTCTGTTACCAAGTCTAGAAGCCCAGGCTAAGGCCACTGTTTCCACTGTTTCCCCATCTATTTGCCATAAAGTGATGGGACCGGATGCCATGATCTTCGTTTTCTGAATGTTGAGCTTTAAGCCAACTTTTTCACTCTCCTTTTTCACTTTCATCAAGAGGCTCTTTAGTTCCTCTTCACTTTCTGCCATAAGGGTGGTGTCACCTGCATATCTGAGGTTATTGATATTTCTCCCACAGGAGACTTGTAACACAAGTCACAGGAACCATGGGAAAGGAAACTCTGATCCTTGATTAATAGTGCATGGTAGAAACAAAATTATTACTAGTTCCAGATCATATACATATCTATTTATAATTAGTATCTGAGTCAATATCTGAGAGTATTGGTAGTAAGGCAAGGTTTGTGAAAGCTATGAAGATACAAACACATGCAAAATAGAATATGAAGGCAAGCAACTTGCATACTGTATAAATGACATACATTTGGGGATGGGTGTTGTGACATATAAAGCCCTCAGAAATGCAACAAGACACATTTCAGCCTAAAAATGGTAGCTGAAATATAAAAAGTTCTATTTTCCTAAATGTGGCTTCCCTGACATTATGCGAGTAGAGTCTCTCTATAATCCACAGAGAAACAAATATTAAATCCTCTAAACACTTCATGGGCACAATAAAGTACCCAAACAGTAAAGACCTAATAGAAGCAGAAGAGATTAAGAAAAGGTGGCAAGAATCCATAAAACAACTATACAAAAAATGGTCAGTGTGACTTAGCGACTGAACAACAACAAGCACTTCACACACACACAGTTAGAGGACACATTCATATTCAGTAATGGCAGGCAGACACACTATTACTGCCCACACACCTGCCCAGGATCACATGATTCTCACAGTCATCCTACTCTTCATTACAAGTATGGAGTATCTTGGTCATCCCAGGGGACTCAGTGGTAAAGAATCTGCCAGCCAATGCAAGAGACACAGGTTCAGTCCCTGGGTCAGGAAGGTCCTCTGGAGAAGAAAGTGGCAACCCACTCCATTATTCTTGCCTGGGAAATCCCACAGACAGAGGCGCCTCAAAGGGCCTGAACCATAAGGTCGCAAAAGAGACCAACACGACTTAGAGGCCAAGCAACAAAAACTATGCAGTACTTTGTGCTCACTTCTGAAACCTGAAATTTATGTCTATGACTCCTGAAAAGTAACTTGGGAAATGTAGTCATTAAGCATGTGAAATTTCAGATTTCATGATCACTTACATTAAACCACAAAAATCACAGTCAGCCAGGATTACATACATTACATTAGGAGCTATTAGGGATCGGAGAAAGGTCTAGGAGCCCATCTCCCTTTTCTCTCTCAGTTCAGGTCTCAGGATTTATCCCACCTTCCTGCAGGACTAGCTTCATACACAGAAGATTCTCTTTGTCAGATATGCTCACTTACCTCATTAATGATACAAATCCTTCCCTTATAGATTCTGCTTCTCATATGAATACAGAGAAAACCCACCAAGTTTTTCCTGCTGACTGAATGGCGGACATTCAACACCAAGATCAAAGCAATCAGTCTGTGTGCAAGAGGGTTGCTAGACCCTGAGATATGAGTTTGTGATTCTGTGACCTCACCTTCCTTCAGAACTGCAATTATCACACCACCTGTAGCAGCACGGGCAGGAACAGGCTTGGGGGCTGGGATTATTTTTGAAAATATTTTCCCATTTGTTAATTACCAGGGACAATGATCACTTTCTAGTTAATATAACTTAAGAGACTATTGGAGTGTTTGTGACAGATGCCTACTTTTCCATGATCCCTGGAAGCAGACAGAGCTTACATGCAGGGAGCAGGAAGAATTTCGGATTGTAAGGGACTCATTGCACCTATATATCTGAATGGGGATTCTTCCTCACTGTGAAACTCTACTCAGGACAGCTCTTTACTAAATCATACACTGAGCTGTACCACCCACTAAAGTATGAGCAAAGAAGCGGAACTGGTCCAAACATCTGAAGTTTTCAAAATAGACACAAGTAAGAAAAAGGACATGATTTCAACAATCTACATTAGACATCACTGTACTCATATATAAAACTCAATATCAATGAATATGTAAATTTTTAGGAAAATAAACTTTCTTGCTAATGACCTTCAGTAGTTTTAGAGGCAGAAGGAGATACCTTCCATAGAAGAAAGAGAGAAAGCTATAAGAGACCCCATACAAATAAAAGCACCAGGATCTATGGATTAACAAGGAGATTGTACTATTCCTGTAACTAGCAGAAACCAATGCTATTCACTTAATTCAAGACCATTAAATGTCAAAACAGTCCTCTACACTTTCTTTGGTTCAAAATTTTTCTTAGAACATTATGATTGCTTTTCAAATTAAGAGGCACATTTCTAATGGGTCAAGAAAAAAGATTTATATATTGAGTTGAATTATTTAGGTTTTCCCTGAAAACCAAAAATGAAAGTCACTCAGTTGTGTCCTACTCTTTGAGAACCAGGCCAGAATACTGGAGCGGGTAGCCTTTCCCTTCCCCAGGGGATCTTCCCAACCCAGGGATCGAACCCAGGTCTCCCACATTGCAGGCAGATTCTTCACCAGTTGAGCCACAAGGGAATCCCAACAATACTGGAGTGGGTAGCCTAACCCTTCTCCAGAGGATCTCCCTGACTGAGGAATCGAACTGAGGTCTCCAGCATTGCAGGCAGATTCTTTACCAATTGAGCTATCAGGGGATCCCATTCACAAACAAATCTTTGACCCAGGTTCACTATACAATTACTCCCAATTGCCAAGTCAGTTGTTAGAGCCGTAATGGTGGACCACCCATTCTACACACACATACACATACAAAGTCATTAAACAGGCATGCAAGAATACATCCATGGACATTCACATACTCAAACATATAGTCACACACATTCACATACTTATGCATATACACACCCACATCCTCCTAAATCTCAATGGACATTCACAGCATTAATACACATACTGAACACATGAAAATTCCAATGCATATATACAAATATTCATAGATACACTAACTCAGAATACCCCTCTTTCTTAAAAACACAGTCACCATGCACATGCATGTCTCAGTGACATGATCTTCCATAAAAGAAGAGTTCTATCTGCAAACTTCTGGATGTCTCAAAATGGAAGCCTTCCTACACTTTCCAGTCCATCCAACCCTGCAACAATCAAAATCACAATATTTAGTACAAAACACAGCACCTAAAATGTGACTTGGCTCTTGAGAAACCTGTATACAGGTCAGGAAGCAACAGTTAGAATTGGACATGGAACAACAGACTGGTTCCAAATAGAAAAAGGAATACATCAAGGCTGTATATTGTTACCCTGCTTATTTAACTTATATGCAGAATACATCATGAGAAATGCTGGGCTGGAAGAAGCACAAGCTGGAATCAAGGTTGCCAGGAGAAATATCAATAACCTTAGACAGGCAGATGACACCACCCTTATGGCAGAAAGTGAAGAGGAACTAAAAAGCCTCTTGATGAAAGTGAAAGAGGAGAGTGAAAAAGTTGGCTTAAAGCTCAACATTCAGAAAACGAAGATCATGGCATCCAGTCCCATCACTTCATGGCAAATAGATGGGGAAACAGTGGAAACAGTGGCTGACTTTATTTTTCTGGGCTCCAAAATCACTGCAGATGGTGATTGCAGCCTTGAAATTAAAAGACACTTATTCCTTGGAAGGAAAGTTATGACCAACCTAGACAGCATATTAAAAAGCAGAGACATTACTTTGCCAACAAAGGTCTGTCTAGTCAAGGCTACAGTTTTTCCAGTATTCATGTATGGATGTGAGAGTTGAACTATAAAGAAAGCTGAGCGCCGAAGAATTGATGCTTTTGAACTGTGGTGTTGGAGAAGACTCTTGAGAGTCGCTTGGACTGCAAGGAGATCCAACCAGTCCATCCTGAAGGAGATCAGTCCTGGTGTTCATTGGAAGGACTGATGTTGAAGCTGAAACTCCAATACTTTGGCCACCTGATGCGAAGAGCTGACTTATTTGAAAAGACCCTGATGCTGGGAAAGATTGAGGGCAGGAGGAGAAGGGGACAACAGAGGATGAGATGGTTGGACGGCATCACCGACTCAATGGACATGAGCTTGGGTAAAGTTCGGGAGTTGGTGATGGACAGGGGGCCTGGCGTGCTGTGGTTCATGGGGTCGCAAAGAGTCAGACACGACTGAGAGACTGAACTGAACTGAAGTATGTGTTAACTTTTATCTAGAAATTTAGCAACCTTTTTTTCCCCCTTGAATCCACAATACACCTTCTGGGATCTTAGTTCCTTGACTAGGGATTGAAGCTATACTCTCAGTACTCAAAGGGTGGAGTCTTACCCATTGGACCACCAAGGAAGTCCTTTAGTACACATTAAAAGCCAAGAGATATGTATATATGTAATTGATTCACTTTGCTGGACACCTGAAACTAGCACAAGATTGTAAATCAACTATACTTCAATTTGAAAAAAAAGAGTCCAGGGGAGCAGACACTTTGACTTTGACTTCTGACTTACTGACATGTGAGAAAATGAATGAGCGTTATTTTAGGCAGCTGATATCATGGCATTTTGTTACAGCAGCAATAGAAATCTGATTCCCATGGAAACACAATCATATACAAACAATAAAATTAAGATTCTCATTTATCATCCTACAGCTGATGGCATTTTGTTATTGATGTGTGATAATTTTGTTTAGTTTTAGACATACTCTTTTTTTATATTGTGGTTTCAGATTGTACCTGATTTTAGATTTACCTAAAATGGCATAAAAATGAATTGTTTAATATATTCCATTTTGGTTATATTTTTATACAAATACTGTCATAGTGGACTTACTTTCTAATCAAATTGTTTTCCTCTGTCATGGGTCTATATTTAGTCCAATAAAAGTAGATCTACAATTTTATCTGAATCATCACTATTTATTCATTGGAGATTATTTTTCAATTTAACTTAATTTTTATTTTTTAAGTATAGGTGACTTATTGTGTTAGTTTCACAGCAAAGTGATTTAGTTACATATATATATATATATATATATATATATATTTCCTATTATTTTGCATCATCAGTTATTATAAGTTATTGCATATTTCCCCTGTGCCATACAGTAAATCCTTGTACCCCAGTTGCTAATTGTCAAGAGCAATAAGAAGTTTCCAGCTAATACGTTGTAAGCAACCATTGGAGTGTTTGTGATCAAGTATCACTTTTCCATGATCCCAGGAGGCAAACAGGCTCACCTCAGGGAGTAAGCAGGAAGAACTTAGGACTGACATGTAAGGGGCTGGTTGCAAGTACGAATCTCAAAGGATGTTCCATCTCGCTGAAAAACTGTACTCAGAACAATTCTTTCCCAATTTCATATATTGAGCTGGATCAATTAAATTAAGAACAAAGAAGTGGAATTTGTCCAAATATCTGAGGCTTTCAAAGCAAATCAAAGTAACAAGAAGGACGTGGTGCCAATAATCCACATTAGATATCAGTGCACCCATTTGTACAACTCAATATCAATAAATATGTAAATTGTTAGGAAACCAAACTTTACTGATATTGACCCTAATTAGGGTGATAGGAGGGTTACCATGGTAGCTCAGCTGATAAAGACTCTGCCTGCAGTGCAGGAGACCTGGGTTTGATCCCTGGTTTGGGAACATCCCCTGGAGTAGGGCATGGCAACCCACTGTAGTATTATTCTTGCCTGGAGAATCCCCATAGACAGAGGAGCCAAATATCCTACAGTCCACTGGGTACAGTCCATTGGGCTACAGTCCATCAGGTCGCAACGAGCTGGACATGACTGAGTAACTAAACACTAGGTGATAGGAAGCAGAAACAGACTAATATCCATAGAAAAGAGAAGGTTCTAAAAAGTCCCTCAAAAATAAAAGAACCAGGAGCAGATAGTTTAAGAGGGAGATTCTACTATTTCTGTAACTGTCAGATAAGCCAGTGCTACTCACTCAATTCAAGACCAATGGGAATTCCCTGGTAGTACAGTGTTTATATAGGACTTGGTTCTTCCACTATTGAGGCTTTTGATAACAGGCTATGGAAATTTGTCTTTAAATGACTCATACTTGCTTTTAAAATCTTGTTACTTTGATAAAATAAATGAGTGTTATTTCACAATGATCTGTGGAGACTATGGCACACATAGACAAAGCTCATTCTGCTTCTACAAAATTAACCCCTCATAAGAAAATTTAAAATGGATAAATAATGGCTATTAACCAAACATCAGGGCTATGGGAAGCCCAAGACGGCTTGTTCAGCTTCTCCCGGCTCCCTGACAAACCTCACTTTTATTTGATAGGATAAAGCCTTTCCAGGCTGCAAGGTTAATATATCACAAGGGAAGAAATGGTTAAAATCATTTTCTGTGATCTCTAGTGATCAGGGCACCCACTTTGCTGAGCAAGTTGTATGGATACTGGCAAAAACTTCATGAGCTTCTTAGAGACTGTCACCTTCACTGACGTCCTTTGTCATCAGGCAAGGACCACAAAGCAAAGGGGTTGGTTACATGAGATTGAACAGGCTGATAAGTAAGACTAAAATTTCCATGACTTTTTGTCTGACATGTTACTGGCTTCTAATCTTTGTTTTCAGATATAAAAATGTTCTCCTCAAGTCACGGATGGTTTAAAACAATTTAGTGATTTACACCTGTGGGTAAAATGAAAACATTTTTCTTTTCTCTCTGCCTTGTCCATCCAGAAATTGGAGACATTTGAGTTCTAAACAGCCTCGTCAAGGTAAAAAAGACTGTCTCCAGACATATACAAAAATCTCAGAGTATACTGGGGAGCTCTAAAAGAAATATCCGCACAACTGATGTCAGGCCTAGGACATCTAATATGTTTCACTGAATAGTAAGTTCTAGTTTTGTTAATTAAGGCCTGTATTTACTAAGACTCACTTCTAATATAGCTCCTTGTGGTTATGTTACACTGCTAACAGGCTTCACTAAGTTAAATTAAAAAGGACATTTATTAAGTTAAACTAAAAGGGTGCTTCATTAAAAAGGACACTCTAAGTTTGTTTCTAAAGTTTATCTCAATAACCAGTCTTTAAATAAAGATCAGATGCTCCAGGATCTGCAACCAGGAAACTAACAACAAGCTATAGTCATTTAACAAACTAAGTCAGATGACTTAAAGATGTCTCTGGGCTCTATCTTATAAAAGTTCTTAAGTTCTTACTTATGATTTTACTATTATTGCTAACTATATTATTTTCTGTATTGCCTGTTTCAAGAAATGTCCCTTATGTTATCAAATATAAAACTGAGCCACTGATTTAATGATGGTATACAGCTCCATATGAAATCCACAGTTATAACGGATGTAACTCATATATCTTCCTTTGGCAAGCTCTCTCATGTACATGTGACTATTGATACATTCTCTCAGTTTATACAGGGCTCCCCTGGCGGCTCAGTTGGTAAAGAGTCTGCCTGCAGTGCTGGAGACCCGGGTTCGATCCCTGGGTCAGGAAGATCCCCTGGAGAAGGAAACCAACCCATTCCAGCATTCCTGCCTGGAAAGTCCCATGGGCTGAGGAGCCTGGCAGGCTACAGTCCATGGGGTCACAAAGAGTCAGACATGACTGAGCGACTTCACTCAATTTATATGGGCCACTGCTCACTCCAGTGAGACTACAAAACATATACAAAGACATTTATATGCTTGTTTTGCTGTTATAAAACTACCAAAAACTATAAAAACTAATAATGGCCCTGCTTATACCAGTAGAGCATTCCAACAATTTCTTAAAATTTGGTCTATAAAACATTCTACTGGCATTCCCTATAACCCAAAAGGACAGGCTATAATGGAGAGGACTAATCAATCACTTCTACATATCATTCAAAAACAAAAACGGAGAGATGCCATAGGACAGTAAACAATATTGATGAAAGCTTTTTTACTTTGGATATTTTTAATATCTCGGCACAAACTATGCAAACTGCAGCTGAGTGACATTTTCAGGCTACATCCGCAAATACAAGTAAGCCTGTGATTTGGTGGCAAGATCCATTAACAAGCACTTGGTCACCGGGGAAGTTAATTACATGGGGAAGAGGGTTTGCTTGTATCCCCCCAGGAGAAGGTCTAGAACCTGTGCGGATTCCAGCTTGTAGAGTAAAACCGAGCAGAAACAATCCGTGATTCCAGGCAACCTGATCATGGTTATGTTTGCCCTGATAACCATCGCAGTGAGTATACCCTGGCTTTGGCAGAAGCAAAGAATTATATCTATTGGGCCTATGTATGTCATTTCCCATTGCTAAGGCCTGTTAGCTGGGGTAAAGGATCTATCCCTGTTTATGTTAATGACTTTTCCTGGATCCCTGGTCCAGAAGACAAGCGTTTTCCCATTCATAAAAAGGAAGAGGGGATCCCCTTCAATAGCACTTTAGGTTTTAACACTTGGCCTGTTTGTCTGGGTGCTGACCAGGGCAATCTTAATCTATCAATGCAGGCTTGGCTTTCTGTAAATTCTTTGAACAGAAATCACACTAAAGCTCAGCTGCATTTACTTTCTGGATTGAGATTTGGATATCAAGAGACTGATCAAATTAATCTAACCAAGCCAGATAGACCCTGTGTGAGAGCAGACACACATGGACTCATCGACAAGATCAAATACACTGGGATAATTGTCATGGGATTGAAGGGGTGATCTTACTTAATGGGTCCTATGGAATTGTCTGGGACTGGTCCCTTAAGGGGTATGCAGTCTCTAACTGCTCACAACATAACTCATCCTGAAATCCTTATAAGAAGTTGCGTTGGCATCACACTAATATTACCGCACATTCAGAATATCCCATTATCTGACATGGCAGTGGCATATCTCCACCACAGCCACAGTTCGAATTAGGTAGGGTTCAAACAGAAGTGTGAAAATTGGCCATAAGCCTGAAAAAGTATCAAATTTGGGATGGAAATTATTCTCATTCCACAAATTATACTCTGTCATTCAATACATCAACAAATTGGGCGTTTTATACTCAAGCTTGTGTTAAGGATCCATATGTGATTATGACTGGCACTATAACTATTAATCAGACAGAAAGAAACCTGACCTGCCAGGATTGCAAACCACATACCTGCTTGAACACTTCATTATTTAACTCGAACCATTCCTATGTGATTTTGTGCAGACGTTTAGGAGCTTGGCTGTCACTAACTCAAAATAGGCCTTGGGAACTCTCCCCTGATATGCATACTGTGCTCATAGTACTAAATTCTATTTCGAAAAGATCCAAACGTTTTATTTGGCTCCTTATTGCTGCCATAATGGGCATTATTGCCATCACCACCACAGCAGCAGTGGTGGGAATAGCTCTCCATCAGACGGTACAAACCACCATTTTTGTGCAGGAGTGGCATAAAAATGCCAGTTCCACTTGGGGAGCCTAAGTTCATATAGATGAGGACATTAACAACAGGTTGGTGAATTTAGAAAATGCAGTGTTACTCTTAGGAGAAGAAGTACAAAATCTTAAATTCCAAATATATTTAAAGTGTGACTGTAACATTACTACTTTCTGTGTAACACTTAGGAATATAACCAATCTGAACACTCCTGGGAAAAAGTTAGACAGCACTTGCAGAGCTAAATGGCCGACAACCTTACTCTAGATATTAGAAAGCTACAAGCAAAAATCACTGGCATGCAGCATGCTTCTCTTAGACTATTACCAGGTACAGATACACTTCAAGGAATAGCAGAGGGCCTTAACTCATTGAGTCCTCTTGAGTGGATCAAAGGCATCGGAGGTGGTCTCACTGGAACACTAGCTATGTTTTACTGTTTCACTATAATCTTCTGTTTAGTCCTCAGATGCATGTGAAAAGCCCTCCGAGAACTAATGAAGAAAGAAGTTGCGAGATCAACATATCTTCTGCTACAAAAACACAAAGGGGTCTATGCAGGGGTTAATATTCATCTGGCTGTTACTCTGGCTAAGCCATGAGAAAATCACTACAGGAAAAGAATAAAAGCAAAATATAGTAATACAGCATAACACAAATAAAAGTACATCAGGTTCATTAGTTGGGGTCGTCATGACCTGCTAAGCTAAGGAAAAGCATAGTGCAGTCCTTGGAACGCTGGGTCAGTGCAAGTTCAGAACGGTGCTTGTGCACACACCAAGATGTCTTCCCAAGGCATATACAGGTCTATGACCTCCAGCTAGGTGATTCCCCTTGTACAAGAAAATAAGAAAGATAATTTAAAGTAATCAATAAAATGGGAGACGTGACCAGGGACACAGGGGGCTGACTTCATCAGTGCACAACAGATACTTTCTGTTGCCAAGACACTAAATAAAAGTGATGTGGCTCCAAGGAACAGGACTCTTGATCCAAGAGGTCTTGAGTCCCCCGGTCCCATCCTTAAAGTTTCTTTTTCCCAAACTGTGGGTCAACCACTTTCAAGCCCTACCTGCTGCGCTGGTCGCAGCATATGACACTGTAAAGTTAAGCTGTACATTTCATTTCATGCTTTTATGTGTTGTAATATAATCACCACTGGAGCGTTAGCATATCTGCCAGACCAAATAACCATCACTTCTTTTATGTTGTTAGAACAATTACATTGGCTGCGTATAACACAGTGCATACATATATACATAAACATTATACATACATTTAATAGGGTGAATAGCGTGAACCTCTTTCACTGTACTGTGTTGGATCTCCAGAACTTAACTTGTCTACTAGTTTCAAGTAGTTTAGACAACTTTCCTAATCCTCCACCTCCCTACTTTTGGTAGCCACCATTTTCCTCTGTTTTCATGAGCCTGGCTTCTTTACATTCCATGTATAAATGCTTTCATACACTGTTTGTCTTTCTCTGTCTGAATAATCTCACTAAGTGTAATGTCCTCAAGATTCATCCTTATCTCAAATGGCAGGATGTCCTTCCTTCTCATGACTGAATAGAATTCCATTATGTGTGTGTGTGTGTATACATATATATAATCATTCTTTCATGAACAATTTGTTTCCATATCTATGCTGTACTAAACATGAGATTGCAGATATCTCTTTGAAAACCTGTTCTCATTTCCTATGGTTTCTAATTTCAGTCAGTCACTCAGTTCAGTCACTCAGTCATATCCGACTCTTTGTGACCCCATGGACTGCAGTGTGCCAGGTTTCTCTCTCCGTTAACAATTCCCAGAGCTTGCTCAAACTCACATCCATCGAGTCAGTGATGCCATCCAGCCATCTTATCCTCTGTCGTCCCCTTCTCCTCAGCCTTCAATCTTTCCCAGCATCAGGTTCTTTTCCAATGAGTCAGTTATTCTCATCAGGTGGCCAAAGTATTGGAGCTTCAGCTTCAGCACCAGTCTTTCCAATGAATATTCAGGACTGATACTGCACAGGATCAGATGATTCTTATAGTCATCCTACTCTTTGTTGCAAGTATGGAGTATCTTGGGCATCCCAGAGGACTCAGTGGTAAAGAATTTTCCTGCCAATGCAAGAGACACAGGTTCAATTCCTGGGTCAGGAAGGTCCTCTGGAGAAGGAAGTGGCAACCCACTTCATGGAAATTCCCATGCATAGATACAAATAATCATAGATACACGAACTCAGAATACCCCTCTTTCTTAAAAACACAGTCACAATGCACATGTGTGTCTCAGTGACATGATCTTCCATAGAAGAACAGTTCTATCTGCAAACTTTTGAATGCCTCAAAATGGGAGCCTTCCTACACTTTCCAGTCCTATCAACCCTGTAACAGTCAAAAGGACGATATTTACTATAATACACAGCACCTAAAATATGTGGTAAATATTGACACCTGATGTCAAGACACACTCTAGGCAACTTGCAGTGTTTAGGGTAGTGACTGTGTGGGTGTGTGACAGAATGGAGTAGGAATAGGCCACAGGGAAAAGGAAGAAAAAGGATAAGATGGTGGTGGAGTGAACCTGGGGCACAGGGTTAAAGAGAGGGCAAGGGAAGAAAGAGGGCAGAGAGAAAAAAGGCACAGGCAGTATAATGTTGGTTAAGTATTCAAGTGCAGGCCTCGTGATGAATATACAAGTGAACAGAGTGGGTAAGAAGTTACCATATGGGGATCTTGGTGATCTGGGGAGATATGGGGTACACAGAGCAATGGGAAGAAAAATTTTAGTGGAGATAAGACATTATGGACAAAAGTGAGCAAAGATCAGTGGTGGATAGGTTTATAAAATATGGTATGGGGAGAAGGTGACTTCATGTGGAGTAGGCAGGTCCTGGTAGAGATAACAGTCCTAGTGAGATAGCGTGTGGAAAGGGGATGGGTTCGGGGGAAATAATTGGACCAGGACATGAGAGACCTGGAGAAGGGTATGAAGGGGTATGAAGGAGCCCAAGAGCCCAGGACAAAAGGTCAGGACTACAGGGCTGAGACCACGGATGCAGAGTGTGAACTGGGATAATATGTGGAATCTAAAGACAATACAAATGAATTTATATATGAAACAGGAAAGACTCACAGACGTAGAAAACAGACTTGTGATTACCAAAGGGTACAGGGAGAAGAGTAAATTAAAAGTTCGAAATTAGCAAACTACTATGGAAATTAGTAGATACAAAACAGAGAAGCAACAAGGATTTACTATATGGCATACAGAACTATAATCAATACATTGTAATAAAAAACAATGAAAAATAATCTGAAAAATATTCATATATGAATAATTAAGTCATTTTGCTGTAAACCTGAAATAAATACACTATTATAAATCAACTATATTTCAATTTAAAAATTAAAATTAAAAATAATCTCCATGTAATAATGGTGATGTTTCAACAATATTCTAGATCTATTCCTATGGTACTAAAAATATCTTCATCATAGACCAGTGATTAGGTGGAGCAATTTGATTGGAAAGCAAGTCCAGTATGACAGTATTTGTTTAAATACTGAACCAAAAGATAATACTTTAAAAATTAATTTTTATGCCATTTCAGGTATACTACTAAGTACACTCTAAAACCACATTTCAACATAGAATGAACTTGAAACTGAAGAAAACTGTGACAGCCAAGAGTAAAGTACTATCAGCTGTGGGAGATTAAATGGGAGTTTTACCTAATTTTATTTATTGTTTATCTTATAATTCTGTTTTTATGGCTGCTGTCACAAACTTCCATGAAATTAGCAGCTAAAAATAACCCTTATTTATTTTCCCACGGGTAAGACAGAAAGTCAAAGTCAAGTGGTCTCCTCTCTTGGGCTGTTAATGGGAGTTTCCGGGGGAAAATTATTTCCTGGCCGTTTCACATCTTTATGAATTCTTCATAATCTCTATGTGAATCCCTCTATCTTGAAAGCCAGCGTCAACACACTGAACACCACCAACCCCATCGCCCACTCCTGTTTTCAATCTCTTCCTCTTCATTTCCTTCTAAGTGGTTTTTATGTTCTTTAGTATTGTGTGACTACAAACAGCCTACTCAGATAATGCAGGAGAATCTCTTTATGTTAAAGTCAGATGACTTGTAACCTTAGGTGCATCTGCAAAGACCCTTCTGCCTCTAACATGACATGAGCCACCAAGCTTAACACCAGGGGAAGGAGATCTGACTATGACTATAGCACTACAAATCTTTTAAATGAAGAACATCTTCAATTGTGATCATATCCATAGAACTACTGCCAGTGATTACTTCTTGGGATGGTCTCACACAAAAAAACAAACATTACTTACACTTTTTTAATACTGTTTAGTTACGTGTTATTTCTTATATAAAGCTTGTATTAAATCTTAAAAGTACTAAAGTAAATAAGGGGAATCTCACTAAATCAGTTAGAGGCACAAACGTTCTTGAAGACATCGTACTGGGTAAGAGTCAGGTCTCCTGCTGCCAACACTGAGGACCCCGGACCAGGAGAGATGCTCCAGCCAGGCCCATCCTGGTCACTCCCCATGCCCGAAATACCAAAGATGAGTAAATTAGTGATGGTTTGGTATTCACTCAAACTTCTACCTAGGGACCTAATGAATATAAAAAAAAATTATTAGGAGTATTTTTTTTTTTTTTTTTGGCCGGGCCATGTGGCATGTGTGATCTCAGCTACCAGACCAGGGATGGAATTGGTGCTTTTGGAGTGGAAGTGTGGAGTCCTAACTGCTGAACTTCTAGGGATGTCCCAAGAGTATCTGATATGAACAGTTTAATCACTTCAAGGTCTGTTTGTAAAAAATGGCCTATGAGTGACTTGTGACTCCACTGTAAATGAGGGTATTAATAATGGGGCATGAGTTAGTGACCCTCAGATCTGCCCTAAATAACTCCATCCCCCTTATATGGCACCCCACTCCAGTACTCTTGCCTGGAAAATCCCATGGACGGAGGAGCCTGGTAGGCTGCAGTCCATGGGGTCGCTAGGAGTCGGACATGACTGAGCTACTTCAATTTCACTTTTCACTTTCATGCATTGGAGAAGGAAATGGCAACCCACTCCAGTATTCTTGCCTGGAGAATCTCAGGGATAGGGGAGCCTGGTGGGCTGCCGTCTATGGGGTCACATGGAGTTGGACACGACTGAAGCGACTTAGCAGCCTCATTTCCATATTGGCTTCCCCTGTATCTATATTACCCAACGACCTTCACCCCACGACTCCTTACGTCTTTATCTCTTTCTCAGTGCTTTTGGCATCACTCTCCAAGCCCATGATCTACATTTTCCTCTCCAACCCCCACCAGGCCCTTCTATTTCCACACTTCACCTCCACTCTATATGCCCCCTTTGAATCCCTTGACAACTCTATACTCCCACTAATTCCAGCACCTCAGCTGGCAAATCCTTGCCCTCCATGGCCTACCCCCTCCCTGTGCATCTATATTTTGCCCTAGTTTAGTCAGCTCTATCCAATTCCATTCTCTCTGTACCCCTCCCTCAAGAACTTCTCTTTTGAGGCAGATTTGTGGGGTCTTAAAGAATCAAGCTTTAAGTGTAGACAATATATTTTGCAAAAATCATCATATTCATGGCTTTTCATAGTTCTCAGGTTATAGTGCTTCTCTTGGTGCCACTGTACCTGATCAGTAAATTCACAGACATCATTTAGACAAAAAAGAACAAGAAAAACATCCACTATGGCCATGAAGGAAAGGGTAAATTCAGCAAATCTTGGTGCTTAATCCTTGCAAATTTTAAGGAAAGATCTGTCTTCAGCACTGGTTGTCTCCTGGAAGATAACTTTTGAACTCTGGAATATTCTTCTGAGAATATTGTTTTGTTTTGTTTTTTGCTGATAAATTGTGATTTATTAATTTTAAGAAACTCTGTTCACAAAAAGAAGCCAGAGTGTTCTGATATACTTGAGGCATTGGGACATACAAGACCAGTGCGACCAGAGAAGTTAATCCTAATGATGCCATTTATGATGAAGAGCCATTTGCTCTCAAGGTCTGGGGTCTGAGTAGCAGACATCAGTCACATGAGTCCTCAAAGCTACCTTCTTGACCTCTAGGACAGCCCTGCACCTAGACTCAGCTGAACTTCCTAGGTTGGCAACACTTCATGTGTAGCTTTAATACTTTGGCCACCTCATGCAAAGAGCTGACTCATTGGAAAAGACCCTGATACTGGGAAAGACTGAGGGCTGGAGGAGAAGGGGACAACAGAGGATGAGATGGTTGGATGGCATCACCGACTCAATGGACATGAGTTTGAGCAAACTCTGGGAGATAGTGAAGGACAAGGAAGCCTGGTATACTGCAGTCCATGGGGTCACAAAGAGTCTGACATGACTTCGAGACTGAACAACAACAACACGTGTACTGTCTCATGTTGTGCAGGGCAAACTCACATCATCTTCATGTCACTTCCCTTGGAAACACATGGGGAATCTAAGCCTGGTTTCTTGTGAATTTCATCCCATGTATCTTTTCCCTTTGCTGATTCTAGCGTGTATCCTTGCACTGCAATAAAGAGTAACCCTGCGTGTAACTCTGGGATTAATGGAGAAAGAAATGGGAACCCACTCTAGCATTCTTGCCTGGGAAACCCCATGGAAAGAGGAGCCTGGCAGACTACAGTTCATGGGGTTTTGAAGAGTCAGACAAAACTGAGTGACTGAGCACAGCATATACATATATATATATATATATATAGGGGGGTGTAACCAATCCTGAATCTTGGGTGTTCTTCTATGAACCAACCTTGAGGATGGCCTTGGAGACCTGTGACTGAATAAAACAAGGAATTTCCTTGTGGTGCAGTGGTTAGGACTCAGCACTTTGACTGTGGGGGCTTTGGTTCGATCTCTAGTTCGGAAAGTAAGATCCCACATGCCCCACAGTGTGGTCAAAAAAAAATATTACTACTACTAACAACACATCTTTAGAAATGTTATCTTGCTGTAATAAGGTCTATTACCAAGTCTAGGAGCCCAGGCTAAGGAAACCCAACAGTGAATATATCCTATCCCAAAGCAGCTTTAAAAATACGCACACACATACACAAACACAGAAGACACACACACAGTTACATTTAAGATAGACAAGACCCTTGAGACATGGTTTTATTTAGGGGTGCTTTTCAATATAAACAATGTAAAATGTCCAAAACTCTCAGCACCAATCTGCAAGTGAACTTGGTCAGTAACAATTTCATGTGACTCTGAGAAATAAGTACTGCTCCTATCAAGTCCTTGGGAGGGATCTGCCTGTCAGGCATCCCCCCAAAACAAAGTCTGCTATGACACCTTGCTGGAGCTCCTGAACATGGGCTAAAGTCCCTGCATGAGGAAGGATGAACAAGACTCAGCAAGTGCCCCCTAGGTCAGAAACAGGGACATGGACACCCATCACCTAGACACAACTGCTGATCCTGCCTGTCTCACACCTCAAAAGACAGTAAAAATTTTCAAAGTGGGTGTTTCCAAAAACATAACTTATGCAGGATGTGGTATGGATTCAAAGGAGCCAGTCCCCACAGCACTGCTGGTTTCAAGGAAGGTTCTTCATGATACAGGAGACGTGAAAAATCTGAAGTCCAGGGAACGTCGTCTTGCTGAGGTCTAAGGCCGGTACTTGCACACACACAAAAGTTACAATGTAAAAATATAAACTTTCAGCATGAAAGCTGTGACACAGTAAGCTGTGACATGTGGACTTTGTCCCTGGTTTATGACACAGAACTGATAAAACCCTTAGAAATGTTTGAGTGAAAGAAGTATTTTATTGTTTTTCATAACAAGCCCCTTAATCGTATCTGAGTATTTGTTAATGAGGTGACCTTATGGGCCCCTAGGGAGTTTCAGGATGGCAACTGGTTGCCAAAGGAACCGACCATGTGACTGGACAGTTGGAACTTTCAGGTTGACACCCCGAGCTCCAGAGACAGAATAGGGGTTGGAGATTGAGCTTACTCACCAACTCTGAATGACTTAATCAATGATGAAACCTCCATAAAATTCCCGTGAACAATAGTGCACAGAGACCCTCAGAGTTGGACAACACATCCACCTGCAGGGAGGGTGGCAATACCCAATGCATGGGGACAGAAGCTCCTGTGCTTGGGCCTGTCCAGAACTCACCCAATGTACTCCTTCATCTGGCCATTCCTTTGTATCCTTTATAAGAAAAAAAAAAAAACTGGTGGTAGTAAGGAAAATGTTTCCCAGAGTTCTGTGAATATTCCAGCATATTCTTCATTTTGAAGTGTGGGGTGAGTGTAGGAACTCCTGATGTTACAGCCGGCTCATCAGAAGTGGACACAACCTTGGCCCCCAACACTTGAGACTTGCATTTAACTGAGGACAGTGTTTTGGAGTCTCAACTAGGTAGTTAGTGTCATTGCTGAAGTGATAGAGAGTTGAACAACTGCTTTGCAGAGTGTGGAAAAACCTACTCACATTTGGTATCACAACTGTTGGGAACAAAAGCACTTCATTGAAACAGTGGTAGGAAAATAAGAACAACAAAATAGACTAATATTTACAAAAATGACCTGCAAAATGGAGAGAGAAGGTGAAAGAAATAGAAAGTACAGTATAGTGACACAAAGAAGGTAGGAAAAACCTCAACAAGCACTGGACAAATTAATCCATTCCATCGGGAAAATAAACTGAACATACTTTTATCTGGAATGTCAAGCACTTGGCCAGCACTGGAGATAAAAATTTACATGGGCTTCCCAGGTGGGGCTAGTGAAAAGAACCTGCCTGCCAAGGCAGGTTAGAGGGAAGAGACATCGGTTCGATCCCTGGGTCTGGGTCGAGAAGATCCCCTGGAGAAGGGCATGGCAACCCACTCCAGTATTCTTGCCTGGAGAATCCCATGGACAGAGGAGCCTGGAGAGTCTTTGGGGTCACACAGAGTTGGACACGACTGAAGCGACTTACCACACATAAGGATAGGAGATTTTGAGTGCCTTATCCCTGCAAAGCAGAGGCTGGATATCCTGGAGTCTCGGCTCATGAGCAGAAAGGGGCTGAACGTTGGGAAGCATGCAACGATTATTGAAGATGTTTTCACAAAGAAAACATCAATATTGTCAAAAACAGCCAAAATAATATTAGAAAAAAAGGTAAGGATGTTGAAAAAGATAAAGGTGAACACCAGAAGAAGGATGGTTTTGGTAGCTCTGGACTCAGGGGAGGATATGGAAGCGATGTTGGTCCTATGAAAGTTTTGGACCCTCTGCTTGTGCCTGTACAGGATGAAAACCGTGAAGCCGCTGGCCAAGATCATGAGCACAAAACATAAGGCATCAGGAAAGGAGAGTAATACTGCATATAAAGAGTCTATGGGTTGGCCATGACTGACAGCACTACACTGTCCGAGATCTTTTCTGTTTGTGATGCTTCTGTTTCTCAATGTTCCACTCATATATATAGGATAAATGACATTTATCAGCATGTTCAAGGTCCAGCACAGGATAACGGAAGGAACCATGCATTTGAGAGCTTTCACTTTAAGTTCTGCCCATTTGGCAGTCGTGGGACAGATGGTGATGGCCTGGAAGACACTCAAGAGGAAAGTCGTGCCAATGGACACCCCCCTGCCCACTACACGAATATATGGGAAAAATCTGCATATAAAATTACTGTCCATGAAATGCCACTCAAAATTTTTCAATGAATCTTGAAATATACTAGCAGACAGAACCAAGATGTTGGCTACAATAAGGTTCTTGATAATAAAATCTATGGTTCTCAGCCTTTGCCCAGTGCAATAAAGGAATAAATAATGGTAAAGAACAGAGAAATTCCCCAGGATTCCAAATATAGTCTGTGATAAGAAGATCGCTGAAACTGCCAAATACCTGGCAGACATGCTGTTAGGTCACAGTGACTGATGGTTTTCTTCTGAGCTAGAGGATCCTGAATGGGAACACGAGGCATCGAACACAGGTACAATGTTAACTAAAACCCAACATTCTCCACTTACCAATAGCTCCTACATTGAAATGATTACTTACTTAAAGTATTCCTGTTGTGTAAATGCTTCCAAGAGTTGAATGTATAACCATAAAAGAACACTTTCAATGTATGAATCACTGCTATGAAAGCCACACTTATACTAATGTCTTTATTCCTCACAAATTCATGAGGCAGACACTATTATTGTCTATATAAATTTGAGGCAAACATCAGAACAGAGAAATTCAGTGTTTGGTGTAAATTCACTCATTAGAGACAGATGGTTAATGGGATGTGACCTGGATCCGCTTGTAATAAGAATGGTGCATTTAATCAAGGATACATTTAAATACCAGTCACCTCTGTTCTTCAAATAAACCAGGTCTAAATTTGGTTTTGCTTTTGTACTTTGTCATTACATTTAGGTTGGTGATACTAATATTTTATTTTCATATTTAGGTAGTAACAATATTCCATTTAGTTCTAAAGACTAATTTTATAGGCAAATATAAACTTTGAATAAAGCTGTAGAAATTATAATTAAATGTAGATGCACTGCCTCACAGCATAAAACTGCAGGTAGCTTCCCCATGACAAAGTGGATTTAACGAATACAAGAATGGCTCAGTATAAGGATGGAAACTGAAAGACTCATTTACTTTCATTCCTGGACAAAAGTTCAATGGAACAAATCACAGGAACCATGGGACAGCAAATACTGATGCCTGATTAATGCTGTATGGTAGATTTTATTAGTAATTCCAAACCATATATACATATATATTTATACCTGAGTCAAATAAAAGCATTAACAGTAAGGCAAACTTTGTGAAAGATATGAGAATACAAGATGCGTGCAAAATCAAATCTTAAGGTGAGCAATTTGTGTACTGCATAATGATATACATTTTTTGGATGGGTGTTATAACATTTCAAAGTAGCAGAAATATCAAAATATACATGTGAGCCAAAATGATATATGAAACATGTAAATTTCTATTATTCTTACATGCTGCTTCTCTAAGTGATAAGAGTTTCTCTACATTCTATAAAGGAACAGTTATTAAATGCATTAAGCACTTCATACACCAAGAGTTAGAGAAAACACATCTATTCCAGCAACAGCTGTTAGACACGCTATTTCTGCACAGGATCAGATAATTCCCAGAGGTTATTCCTACTCCTTACAGTATGGAGTACGTCAGCCACACTTATCAACCTAATAATTATGTTTCCTGAAAAGTACTCTGAATATCAAACTGACTTAGGAACTACAGTCCTTTACCATATGAAAAGAGAGATTTCACTATCACTTGCTTTAAACAACAACAGTCTCTGTCAGTTAGACATACATACATCACACTAGGAGCCATCAGCGATTGGTGAAAGGTCTAGGAACCCATCTCCCTTTGTCATCTCAGTTCACACTCAGGATTTATCCTGCCCTCCTGCAGGGCTTTGCTGCTGACCAGGTTCATACACAGGAGATTCCCTTCATCCAATATGTTCACTTACCGGATTCCTGACACAAATCCTTCCTTTATAGATTCTACTTCGCAGATGAATGTAGAGAAAACCACTGTTTCTTCCTGCTGCCTGGATGGTGAGCTCAACATTAAGGTCAAAGCAATCAGCCTATGTGCAAGAGGGGTAGCTCGACCCTGAGATATGAGCTTGTGATCCTGTGACCTCACCTCCCCTCAGAACTGCAATTATCATGTCACCTGTAGCAACGCGGGCAGGAACAGGCTTGGGAGCCGGGATTATTTTTAAAAACAGTTTCCCAGTTGCTAATTACCAGGGACAATTATAAGTTTCAAGTTAATATGTCTAAGAGACTATTGGACTGCATTTGTGACAGATGCTTAGTTTTCCATGATCCCCGGAGGCAGGCAGGGCTCACATGCAGGGAGCTGGAAGTACTTAGGTTTGACACGTAAGGGACCGGCTGCAAGTGTGTGTCTCAATGGAGGTCTGCCTCACTGAGAAATTCTACCCAGAACAGTTCTTTCCTCATTTCATATGCTGAGCTGAACCAGTAATTAAGGTAAGGGCAAAGAAATGGAATTGGTCCAAATATGAGTGTTTCAAAAGATACACAGGTGAAAAGAAGGACGTGATGCCAAGATCTGCATTAGATATCACTTCACTCATTTGCACAAATCAATACCAATGAATATGTAAACTTTTAGGAATACAAACTTTACTGATATTGACCCTCACTAGTGACAGGAAGCAGAACCAACTATTCTCTTTAGAAGAAAGAAAGAAGGTTCCTAAAAGTTCTTGAAAATAAAAGAACCAGGATCAGGTAGTTTAAGAGGGAGATTCTACTATTCGTGTAACTGTCAGATAAGCTAATGCCACTCAGTCAACTCAAGACCAACAAATGGGGAATTCCCTGCTGGTCCACTGTTGAAGACTCAGTGCTTTCACTTCCAGGTCAGGGGTTCAGTCCTTGGTCAGGGAACTAAGATCTGGCAAGTCACTGGGAATGGCCCCCCAAAAAAGAGCAACAAATGATCAACAGAATCCTCCACACATATTTTCATGCAAAATTTTGAGTAAGGAACTATGATTGTTCTTTAAATTAAAAAACATATATATTTATATGAAACTATTCTGTGTATATAAATCAGTTGAATTCAATTCTTACTGTTTTCCTACACACAAATCAACTCCTTGAACTAGGTTCATGATGGAATAACTGTAATTTCAAGTCAGTTTCTATAGCAATTAAGATGGCCAACCCAACCTACACAGAAACACGCCCCCCATACACACATGCCAAGTCACCTACACAAAGATGCAAGTAGGCATGTGTGCACACTCATACATTCAAACATGTATTTACATACATTAACATATAACATGCACATACACAATCACTCTTGCTCTAGTAGTTTTAACTGAATCAATACACACTCAAAAGCATCAATACACACACTGAACACATAAAAAGTGTCTTATATATTTACAGGGCAGCAGTGGAGAAGTAGACATATAGAATAGACTTATGGACATGGGGAGAGGCGGGGTGAGGGTGAGATGTATGGAAAGAGCAACCTGGAAACGTACATGACCATACGTAAAAGAGAGAGCCGACAGGAACTTGCTGTAAGGCTGAGGAAACCCAAACAGGGCTCTGGATCAACCTAGAGGGGTGGGATGGGGAGGGAGATGGGAGGGAGTTTCAAAACGTAGGGGATATATGTATACCTATGGCTGATTCAAGTTGAGGTTTGACAGAAAACAGCAAAATTCTGTAAAGCAATTATCCTTCCATTTAAAAAAGTAATTTAAAAAATTATCTTATGAAATTTATGAAAATTGTCATATCATAAATATACACAGTCATAGGAACTCGGAATTACACTTTTTCATAAAATCACCATCATTATGCAAGTGTGTGTCTCAGTAACATGATCTTAGGCAGAACAGCTGAATATCTAGACTTCTAACAGTCTGAAAATGGGAGTCTTCCTACACTTTCCAACCCTTCCAACCCAGCGAAAATCACAAGGACAATATTTACTACAATACATGGCATCTAAAATGTGCACTCAGCACTGCCACCTGATGTTAGCACACGCTCTGGGAAACCTGGTGCATTTGGGGGAAAGACAGTGTGTGGGCATGTCCTAGAGTGGAGTAGGAATAGGCCACAGGGAAAAGGAGCCTTAATAAGGATAAAAGGGTGATGGGGTGAAACTGGGGGCATGGGGTTGTAGAGTGGCCAGGGGAAGAGAAACAGCAGAGAGAGAAAAGGGAGAGGGAGTTTAATGTTGGTCAAGTACTAACACATAATGCCAGAGATCAAAGTGCAAATGGGAAAAGTGGGCAACGGAGATACTACATAGAGGACTTGGGGATCTGGGTTAGTAAGGGGGGTGCAACAAGTCATGAGAACAAAAGTTCCAATGGGTAGAGAAGTCCATGGGCAAGGGTAAGCAAAGGGCACTGGTGGGTGGGTTTATAACACATGGTGTGGGGAGAAGGTAACTGCACATGGAGTAGGCAGGTCCTGGTAGAGTTAACAACCCTAGTGAGATAGTGTGTGGGGAAGGGGATGGAGCGCGGGAGAGACAATGGGACCAGGACATGAGAGCCCTGGAGAGGACAATGGGCATGAGGGAGCCCAAGAGCCCAGGACAAAGGATCAGCACTACAGGGCTGAAGGCCATGGATGGAGCGTGTGTCTGGGTCCATGGGGGCAATGATGAGAGTTGTGCTATGCTTAGTCGATCAGACATGTCCACTCTTTGGGACCCCATAGACTGAAGCACGCCAAGCTCCGCTGTCCATTGGGAGTCTCCAGGCAAGAATACTGGAGTGGGTTGCCATGCCCTCCTCCAGGGCATCTTCCCAACCCAGGGACTGAACACAGGTCTCCCACATGCCAGGCAGATTCTTTACTGTCTGAGCGATGGGCCAGGGAAAATGAGAGTGCAGGGTCACAGAGAGCACAGGGCATGGGATGAGGTCTCTGAACTGGGGGCAGATGGTCAGCCAGATGAAAGCAGTCATAGATGCCGGATTCTGCAGGGGTGAGGAGAGCTGAGGAGGGTTAGACTCAGGTCCCTAGAGTCATGGTCCCAGAAGGGTGGACGTCAAAAAAGTCATAGGATAGCAGCAGAGAGTTCAAAACCAAAACCTAAAGGAGCTGGATGGAAGCAGGTGGAGTTTTAGTGGAGGTCTAAACGTCACAGGGTGGAGATGAAGGATGTGGCAGGGGGAAGAGAGGCAGAATGAGAGCGTGGAGGGCTCCAGGAGAGATGTCAGTGGCAAAGGGAGACTGGAGGCCTCAGATTCCGCCTTCCATCTATTCCCATATTTGTGATCCAGTCACAACATGTATGGTTCCTTTTCCTAGTGAACTGTATTTGACATATAACATTGTGTAAAGTTAAATTATATAACATGTTTCTATTTCATGATTTTATAAATTGTAATCACCCATGTAGTGACAGTATCTCATCCAGATCACATGGTGATCAGTTTCTTGTGCTTAGAATAATCTTGATGATTATTATTCACTATTATTGTCTACATTCACTATATTGCGGGTTATATCTCTAGGACCTAGGATTCTAATAGTTTCAAATTTATCCCATTAAACAACCTATCCCCCACTTCCCAACCCATGGTAATCACTATTTCACTCTGTTTTTATAGAAATGATATCACACAGTCTTTGTCTTTCCTTATCTGACTCAACTCACTTAGCATGTCCCAAAGACCCACCCATGTTGTCTCAAGTGAAAGAGTTTCCTTCTTTCTCGTGACAAAGCAATATTCCATTCCATATGTATATGTATATATATATATATATATATATATATATATATATATAAAATCTCTTTTACTCAGTCATTCATTGTCAGACACTTAGGTTGTTTCCTTGCCTTGGCTGCTGTAAATCATGCTGCATAAACAGAGGACTGCAAACACCATTTTGATAACCTCTTTTTATTTCCTATGCTTTCTAATTTTAGCTCAGAAGCAAAAATTGTGCTCCAAAAAAATGCCCCTCAATACACTTCAATTGAATCTACAGGCAAAGTAAAATTTGGGGTGAACAACACTTAACACTATTTTCTCTCTTCTTACAGGGTACTGTGTATAGGATCTAAGATGGTGGGGCTGACAGGATAGGACAGGTAAGGTGAAGGAGGAAATGGGGGTGTGATAATTCAAGGGAATTAGATTTCCGTTTGAGGTGATAATAACGTTCTAGAATGAGACAATCTTGATGGTTACACAGTACTGTGAATTTACTCCAGGTCACTGCATTGTACCCTTGAACTGTATTTTATGTGCATTTTACCTCAATAATTTTTACCAGAAAACCTGATGGGATATACCCAGGCTGGAGAATTTCCCAGTGGAAAAACTGGGGAAATTTTGAGCACCAAAAATGAAAATTACAGTAATAATTAATCACTGCAAATGAAAAGGAATCCTTGAGTTCACAGTCAACAGATAAGAGGAAAAACTCTTCATTAGAGAGGAATAGCAATTAATACCCTTATGAGATAGGAGAATCAGATTTGCAATTATCATCGGAGGATTGGTTCACATGAAATATCTACAGTGGATGCTAGAATAATTTGGTCAAAGTATTTAAGCTGTTTAGGCAACTTCAAGGTTTCACCCCAAGGATTATTTATCAATTACACTGGAGAAAATTCACCTCAAAAAGGAGTAAATCTACTATGGAATCATGACTAAATAATCAAACTCAACACCAATAGCAGAAAATATCCCTAATCTGTACCTCTGAGGTGATGCAATAAGACATTTCCATAGTCTTCTGGGTGAAACAGTTCTGCTCAAATGTTAAATCTGAGTCTCAAGATGAGGCATAGGATCAGAGAACTCTACACTGATGTATGTTTTGCAAAACAGTGAGTGTGTATTCTTCAAAAATGTATCACTGAAGGAAAAAAAATAAGAGCTGTAAGTATTCTAAATGAAAGAAACTTAAGAATCAAGATAATGGAATGCAATTCTCGTATCATGACTAGATCCTAGATTTATGAAAGTAGATAGAAAAGACTTCATTGCCTCACTGGGAGAAAGCTGTATATGGACTTGCTATTCAATGATGCTGTTACATTAGCATTGATTTGTTAGTAAGATGCTAGTATTGATTGATAAGTAAGATGCTTCTATTGTGTTAGAGAATGACTTTGAAAGAAGAAGTAAATATTCAGCTATCAAGGGCAAACTGTCAAAAGATATACAATTTATTCTCACATGAAACAACAAGCACATAAACAGATGAAAAAGAATTTGTGATAAAATGGCAATGTTTGCAAAGAAAAGAGTAATGTTTGGTGAATCTAGATGAAAAGTATGCTGTAGGTTCAGGGTTTTGCAGGTCTATATTTCCTGCTGTATTTTTACATTTCCATATGTTTCAATTTTTCAAAATAAAAAGTGATCATTAAATGAAAGGTGGGAGTATGTGCAGAAAGCGAAGAAGAACTAAAGAGCCTCTTGATGAAAGTGAAAGAAGAGAGTAAAAAAGTTGGTCTAAACCTCACCATTCAGAAAACTAAGATCATGGCATCTGGCCCCATCACTTCATGGCAAATATATAGGGAAACAATGGAAACAGTGACAGATTTTACTTTTGGGGGGGCTCCAAAATCACTGCAGATGGTGATTGCAGTCATGAAATTAAAATATGTTTGCTCCTTGAAAGACAACTTATGACCAACCTAGACAGCATATTGAAAAGCAGAGACATTACTTTGCCAACAAAGGTCTGTCTAGTCAAGCTATGGTTTTTCCAGGAGTTATGTATGGATGTGAAAGCTGGACTATAAAGAAAGCTGAGCACCAAAGAATTGATGCTCTTGAACTGTGGTGTTGGAGAAGACTCTTGAGAGTCCCTTGGACTGCAAGGAGATCCAACCAGTCCATCCTAAAGGAAATCAGTCCTGAATATTCATTAGAAGGACTGATGCTGAAGATGAAACTCCAATACTTTGGCCACCTGATGCAAAGAACTGACTCATTAGAAATGACCCTGATGCTGGGAAAGATGGAAGGTGGGAGGAGAAGGGGATGACAGAGGATGAGATGGTAGGATAGCATCACCGACTCAATGGACGTGAGATTGAGTAAACTCTGGGAGTTGGTGATGGACAGGGAGGCCTGGTGTGCTGCAGTCCATGGGGTCACAAAGAGTCAGACACGACTGAGCAACTGAACTGAACTGAACTGGGAGTATGTTGATACACTGATGCCGGGATATTATTACATTTTACAGCCAGGTGTAAGAGCAATTTAGCAATTATGCACCCACAGTGAGACTATGTATCCATGGTGGTGAAGCATGAACGAAGGTGAAGCATGGAGGTGAAGCAATCCCATCCCTCAGAACCACTGAGACAGTCCATGTGTGCACAAGGCAACATGGCCAACTAGCCACATCCCATGGTATGAAAGCTGACATTTGACTCTTTAAATGTATAAACAGGAAGTGTTCTGGCGTAGAGGTCTCATTAATAATCTCTACTGAGAAAAGAGAAACTTTCTACACTATTCGTGCGGATGTAAATTGGGGCAGCCACTGCGAAAAAAACGGATGGCTGAGCCTTACAAAACTGGAGCCCGTTATACAGAGTGAAGTAAGCCAGAAAGATAAAGACCAATACAGTATACTAACACATATATGGAATTTAGAAAGATGGTAACGATAACCCTATATGCAAAACAGAAAAAGAGACACAGAATTACAGAACAGACTTTGGGACTCTGTGGGAGAAGGCGAGGGTGGGATGTTTCAAGAGATCAGCATCGAAACATGTATATTATCTAGGGTGAAACAGATCACCAGCCCAGGTTGGATGCATGAGACAAGTGCTCAGGCCTGGTTCACTGGGAAGACCCAGAGGGACTGGGTGGAGAGGGAGGTGGGAGGGGGGATCGGGATGGGGAATACATGTAAATCCATGGCTGATTCATGTCAGTGTATGACAAAAACCACTACAATACTGTAAAGCAATTAGCCTCCAACTAATAAAAATAAATGGAAAAAAAAAATTTTAATGTAAAAAAAAAAAACTAAAAAATAGACTGACTATATGATCTAGCAATTCCACACGTGGGTATATATATTTTTAAAAAAGAAAACAAACACACTAATTCAAAAAGTAACACATGCCCCAGTGTTCACAGCAGCATTTTTTATAATAACCAAAATAAGGACTCAAACTGAGTTACCAGTAGATGAATGGATAAAGAAGTGGTGCTATATACACAATGGAATACTGCTCAGCCATTAAAGAGAATGAACTTTTGCCATTGTAACAACGTGGATGGACTTAGAAATTACTGTGCTTAGGAATTATTATGTTTATAAGTCACAGAAAAGCCAATACTATATGATATTACTGTTATGTAGAATCTAAAAACTGGAAGAAACTAGTGAATACAATAGAAAGGAAAGAGATTCACAGATCTGGAAAACGAAGTAGTGGTTACCAGTGGGGAGAGGAAAGAGGGTAAGAGAAACAGGGGAATATGGGATTAAGAGATGCAAACTACGATGTGTAAAATAAATTAGATACAAGGAAATATAGCACAGCAACCATAGCTGATATGTTATATTAACTATAAATGGAATGCAAATTAAAAATTCTGAACCGCAATGTTTTACACAAACATACTATAAATCAACTATACTTCAATTTTTAAAATAAACTAAAAATATTAAAGTTGAAACACAAATTTTAAAAATAAGTAAATAAATAAATTCCTCTCTGGAAAACATAAAGATGAGATACAGTGAATAGATTATTGTCTCAATATTCTTATCAAGGTGGGGTAACAGTATTAGATAAAATGACACTGTGATTCGCTTTTAAATGTATCCTAATTTCTAGGTTAAAGCTAACACAAAATATATACACAACTTTCAAAGAAAAGATTATAAAGTAGAATTATATTTAAAAACTAGTGGAAAAGAAGTTAATATAGATAAAACAAGAAAATAAAATCTATTGATAGACAGTTGTATCTATTATGTTAAATGTAAGTAGATGAATTTCTTACTCAAAATTTTGTTACTGTATTCAATACATGGTTTTTCAAGAGATATGGTCAAATAATAGCATTAAGGTAGAAAAATGAAAAATAACCTCTGGAATTTAAAACAATCAGCACAGCAATATATTTTTCAGATAAAATATACTTTAAGGTTTATAGCTACTGTAGTTAGTGCTATTTTAAATTTTTATTAAATACAACTTTCCAATATGTTATCAAGAAATACCAAACATGACTGACTTTATACATATATATGCATATATACATATACACACAAATATACACAAAGATCACAAGCAGACATATATACACATTCTATAGTTAGGTATGTTTGTATATTCTTCTTCTTCTTATGTGGTCTAGTTTGTGGTAAATCATTAAATGTCTCATGAGCTAAAAATAGTATTTTCCTGTGGGGTGCAAGATGTCCATTCACCCAAAATAATTATTTTGTTTTCCAAACTGCTGAATTATCAATACTTCCTTTGATTTCAAAATGTCAATACAGGCTGGAGGGGGGGATCGGGATGGGGAACACATGTGAATCCATGGCTGATTCATGTCAACGTATGGCAAAAACCACAACAATACTGTAATGTTATTAGCCTCCAACTAATAAAAATAAATGGAAAAAAACAAAACAAAACAAAACAAAATGTCAATACAGAGAAAACCACAGACAAATCTCTCCTATAACTGAGGCAATATGCACTTTGCTTCATGAAAATTGAGGAGCGACAAACTCAACATACCCAAAATGGTGCCATGTCTTTCCCTTTCAATTGGCTCTCCCTCTGTTGTTCTGAATTTAATGGAAGTCTCCACCACAAACTAATTTCATGACTTTGGAGACATGAGTGTGCACCTGAAAACCTCTTTCTCACCAAAATGTCAAAGTACTTTCACAAAAGAGAAAATTCTGCCTTCTATACATCCCAGTCCCATGCAATTCTCATCCTTTTCAACTGTCACTACCACTTGATGTTGTTTTAAAACATGGTAAAAAGTAATTTTATGCTCTAATTTGCACCACCTCAGTTCCATCTGGCCATTTCTGCCTAAAATATTCAAACATGTTCACCCCCTCACAAAACATCATATTTTGAAATAAATGTCTTCTAAGGGTATAACGGACAAAACTCAAGACCGGCTGCCAAAAATTTTATTTAAGGACTGAATTTCCCCTTCAGCACTATTGTTTTCAGTTTCAGTAATGACCTTTCTTTCACACACTATTCAGTTCTCACATACTTTTTCTTAATATGCCATGCCTACCTCATTTCTAGGAAATTTTACAGTAATATATTTAAGTAACACAGCTGCACACTTCATAACATCCAGATTGTTTGAGGACTCAGTGTTTATTATTGTATCTATTCTAAAGCCCTCTACTGCAAGCATTAGTAGCCCATCCATTAAATAAGTATTTGCATGATAATTACATAATACTTCATTATGATTACTATCATAACTGTGTATAATTTGAAATTCTTCAACTTGAATTGGGGGAGGGCTGAGTATGGGAATATCTGATATTATACTCAAGTGAGACAGAAATGTAGGTACCTTGGGCCCCCAATATTGGAACTCATATCTGAACTGAGGACAGTGTTGTGGAGTCTGAACCAGTCAGTTAGTGTCACAGTTAAAGTGAGTTATAGGACACCCAGCTGGTTTCCAGACAGTTGAACAATATCTTTGCAGAGTTGAGAAAATTCAGTCTTATCTGGTGTCACAATTGTTGGGAATACACACAAGTCACTAAAACAGTGATAGGAAAGGAACACAACAAACAGACTGTGATAGTTACAAAGATGACTTGCAAAATGGAGACAGAAGGTGAAAAAGATGGAAAGTACATTATAGTGACACAAAAAAGGTAGGTAACACCTCAACAAACATTGAAGGAATTATTCCATTCCTCCCATAAAATACACTGAATATACTTTACATGCTGCGTCAAGCACTTGATCTGCTGGCAGTGGACAGAGCTCCATGAACAAGGCACACTACCCTTGTGCAGTTTATATTTTGTGGGCAAAGAGAATGGATAGTAATGGAAAATAACCACCTAGAAGACAAGATAGGAAGAACTTTTCTGACGTTAATTACAGTAGCATTTTTTTTTTTTTTTTGGATCTGTCACCTAAGGGAAAAGAAACAAAAGCAATGATAAACAAAGTGGACACCTATTTAATTTTAAGGGGTTTTCCTGGTAGCTCAGTGGTAAAGAATCCGCCTGGCAAAAAATTAAAAAATCTGCCTTCCATTCAGGAGAAGCAAGTTCAATCCCTGGGTCTGGAAGATCCCCTGGAGAAGGAAATGGCACTCCACTCCAGTATTCCTGCTGCCTGGGAAATCCAATGGACAAAGGAGCCAGAAGAGTACAGTCCATGGTGTCACTAAAGAGTTAGACACGATGTAGTGACTGAACAATAACAACAATTAAAGGCCATTTCACAGCAAAGGAAACCACTGAAAAATGAGAAGACAAGCAATGGAATGGGAAGAAATACCTGCAAACGATATGATGTCCAAAAGATAGAAACAGCTCATATAACTCAATATCAAAAAACAAACAACCCCCCTGAAAAAATGAGTGGAAGACCTGAATAGATATTTTTTCAAAGAAGACATACAAATGGATAGCAAGCACATAAAAAATACTCAACACAGCTAGTCATCAAAAATGCAAGTCAAACAAAAGTGAGATATCACCTCATAGCTGTCTGAATGGCTATCAACAGAAATGTTGGCCAGTTTTTACAGAAAAGAAAACCCTTGTGGTGGGAAATGCAAATTGGTGCAACCACTATGGAAAACAGTATGGAAGCTCCTCAGAAACACTCTAAATAGAATTACCATATGATCCAGCAATTCCACACCTGACTCTACATTAAGAAACTACTTCAAAAAGTAATCTGTACGACTCTACAGGTGGTCTAGTGGTTAAGTCTTGGTGCTGCCACTGCAGAGTGGGCATGAGTTTGGTTCCTGGTCAGGGAAGTTCCACGTGCAGTGTGGCGCAGGGAAAGAAAAACGCACCATGCACCCCAATGTCAAAAGTGGCATTTTTAAAATCAATAACCAAGATGCAGACAGAAACTGAGTTACCAACACATGAATGGGTAAAGAAGAGGTGGTATACACACAATGGAATACTGCTCAGCTAGTGAAGACAATGGAATTTGGCCATTGAAACCACATGGATAGGCCTAGAGGATATAACGCTTAAAGAGATAAATCAATCAGAAAAATAAATACTATATGATATTTGCTTCTCTGAGGAATCTAAGAATAAACTAAAGAATGTAACAAAGAAGAAACAGATTGGTAAATATGGAAAAACATCTAGTAGTTACAGTGGAGAAGGGGAAGGGGGTAAGGGGAAGAAAAGGTAGAGGATTAAGAGATGCAAACTACAGTGCATCAGATAAATTAGATATAAGGACATATGGCACAACACAGGAAACATAGCCAATATGTTATAACAATACATGAAGTACAACCTTCAAAAACTGTGAATGATTGTTCTGTATTCATCAAACATATAATACTGTAAATTAACTATATTTCAAAATTAACATGAAAAAAATTTTAGGTTGAAATAAAGGTAAATTAAAAATTAAGAAAGAAAGTAAAGAAAAAAAAAGAAAAAAGTAACTAAACAAAATCCTCTTCAAAGCCTTCTGAAAAAAAATATGAGAGAGAATAGATTATTATCTCAATGTCCTGATAGTATCAGATAAAATGACATTGTGATTAACTTTGATTTTTTACTCTTTTATTTCATTTTTATCATTTTTACTGGAGTAATATTGATTTACAATGTTGTGTTAGTTTCACATTATAGCAAAGTGAATTAGCTATACATATACATATATCCTAGTTTAAATGTATATAAATTTCTAAATAAAAGCCAACACATAATAAGTACAAAGATTTCAAACAAAAAAAAATTGTAAGGTTGAATTATATTTGAAAATTAATGAAATGAAATTGACATAGATAAAATAAAAAATAAACTATTGATACACAAATGCATAAATTATTATAACAAACAAGTAGACTAATTTATTAATCCAAATTTGTTATTGTATTCATTTGATTTTTTTCTTAGGTGATATGAACAAATAATAGGATTAAAGTAGGAAAATCAAAACTATACTATAAGGAATTTGAGCAGATATATACACATATTTGTAGGTATGTGTGTGACTCTATTTTCTTCTTGCTGCTTTGTGATCTAGTTTGTGGAAAGTGTTTAAGTGTCTCATGTGAGTTAAAAATGGTGGTTTCTCCTTGGGGTACAATGTTCAATCTATATAGATCCATTGGGTCAAAATAGTTATGTTATTTTTAAGCTGTTGAATTCTCAATACTTTTACTGGCTTCAGAATGTCAATACAAAGAAAACCTCCATCACCTCCAATAGCTTTGATTGAAGTCATATTTCCTAAGGCCCACTAACCTTCACACTCGAAGATATCTGGCTCTAGATGACCAATCACATCATCATGGTTATCTAGGCTTTTAAGACTTTTTTTGTTTTGATAAAAATAAAGCTAATGGAGGTGATGGAATTCCAGCTGAGCTATTTCAAATCCTAGAAGATGATGCTGTTAAAGTGCTGCACTCAATATGCCAGCAAATATGGGGAACTCAGCAGTGGCCACAGGACTGGAAAAGGTCAGTTTTCATTCCAATCTCAAAGAAAGGCAATGCCAAAGAATCTTCAAACTACTACACAACTGCACTCATTTCACATGCTAGCAAAGTGATGCTCAAAATTCTCCAAGACACGCTTCAACTGTAAGTAAACCAAGAACTTCTGGATGTTCAAGCTGGATTTAGAAAAGGCAGAGGAACCAGAGATGAAATTGCCAACATTCTCTGGATCAAAGAAAAAGGAAGAGAATTCCAGAAAAACATCTCCTTCTGCTTCATGACTACACTAAAGCCTTTGACAGTGTGGTAAATTCACAACAAACTCTGGAAAACTCTTAAGGAGATGGGAATACCAGACCACTTAACCTGCCTCCTGAGAAACTTGTCTGGAGATCAAGAAGCAACAGCTAGAACTGGACATGGAAAAATGGACTGGTCCAAAATTGGGAAAAGAGTACGTCAAGGCTGTGTATTGTCAGTCTGCATATTTACTTATATGCAGAGTACATCATGCAAAATGCCAGGCTGGATGAAGCAAAAGCTGGAATCAAGATTGCTGGGAGAAATATTGATAAACTCAGATATGCAGATGACACCATCCTTATAGCTGAAAGCAAAGAGGAATCAAAGAACCTCTTGATGAAGGTGAAAGAGGAGACTGAAAAATCTGGATGAAAACTCAACATTCAAAAAACAAAGATCATGGCATCCAGTCCCATCATTTCAGGGCAAATAGATGGGGAAACAATGGAAACCGTGACAGACTTTATTTTCTTGGGCTCCAAAATCATTGAAGATGGTGACTGCAGCTATAGAACTAAAAGACACTTGCTTCTTGGAAGAAAACTATGACCAACCTAGACAGCACATTAAAAGCAGAGACATTACTTTGCCAACAAAGGTCTGTACAGACCAAGCTATGGTTTTTCTAGTAGTCATTTATGGATGTGAGAGTTGATCGCCGAAGAATTGATGTTTTGGAGCTGTGGTGTTGGAGAAGACTCTTAACAGTCCCTTGGACTGCAAGGAGATCAAACCAGTCAATTCTAAAGGAAATAAATCCTGAATATTCATTCAGTCAGTTCAATCACTCAGTCATTTCTGACTCTTTGCGACTGCATGAACCGCAGCACGCCAGGGTTCCCTCTCCATCACCAACTCCTGGAATTTACCCAAACTCATGTCCATTGAGTTGCTGATGCCATCCAACCATCTCATCCTCTGTTGTCCCCTTCTCCTCCTGCCCTCAATCTTTCCCAGCATCAGGGTCTTTTCAAATGAGTCAGCTCTTCGCATCAGGTGGCCAAAATATTGGAGTTTCAGCTTCAACATCACTCCTCTCCTTCCAATGAACACCCAGGACTGATCTCCTTTAGGATGGACTGGTTGGATCTCCTTGCAGGCCAAGGGACTCTCAAGAGTTTTCTCTAACACCACAGTTCAAAAGCATCAATTCTTCAGCACTCAGCTTTCTTTATAGTCCAACTCTCACATCCATATATGACTACTGGAAAAACCATAGCCTTGACTAGACGGACCTTTGTTGACAAAGTAATGTCTCTGCTTTTTAATATGCTGTCTAGGTTCATAACTTTCCTTCCAAGGAGTAAGCATCTTTTAATTTCATGGCTGCAATCAACATCTGCAGTGCTTTTGGAGCCCCAAAAAATAAAGTCAGCCACTATTTCCATTGTATCCCCATCTATTTGCCATGAAGTGATGGGACCGCATGAATATTCATTAGCAAGGCTTATACTGAAGCTGAAGCTTCAGGACTTTCACCACGTGATGTGAAAATCTGACTCATTAGAAAAGACCCTGATACAGGAAAAGACTGATGACAGGAGAAGAAGGGGACGATAGATGATAATATGGTTGGATGGCATCACTGACCAAATGGACATGAGTTTGAGCAATGTCCTAGAGGTGGTGAAGGACAGGGAAGTCTGAGGGATTGCAGTCCATGGGCTGGCACTCAGACTTTACAGAGCGACTGAACAATAACACTAAGGCAATACTCACTCTGCACCTTGAAAGTTGAGGAGCCACAAACTCCATATGCACAGGATGGATCCCCTTCCCTTTCAAATGGTTCTTCCTCCAGTGCTCTGAACTTAATGGAAGTCTAAACTACAAAGTAATTTCATAGCTTTGGAGATATGAGCATGCACCTGAAAACCTCTACTTACCAATACAGTCATCTTCACAAAAGAAAGAAAATTCTGCCTTCTACAGATCCAAGTTCCATGCAATTCTCAACTTTTTCAATTATCACAATCACATGATGATTTTTTAAAATATGGTACAATGTAATTTTATGCTCTCCTGTACAGAACTTCACTTCAGTCTGGCAGTTTCTACCTGAAAATACTTAAACACACTCATCTCCCCACAAAATACTGTATTTCATCTAGACAACTGTTGTCATTCTAAGGATAAAATTGACAAAACTCAGGACTACCTTCAAAAATCTTTACTCAAGGACTGAAATTCCCTTCCCCACTGCCTTCAGATTCAGTAATGACCTGCCATATGCTCTTCCATTTTCACCCACCTTTTCCTAATATTCCATGCCTACTCCACTTCTAGCAAATTTACGGTGATACATTTAAGTTACACCTTTCTACTGTCTATAACAACTAGTCTGTTTGAGGACATGGTGCATATTATTACATAAATTCTCAACTATTCGACTGCAAGCACTAGTAGAATGTCCATTACAGAAGTAGTTACATGATAATTGTATCATACTTCCTTGCAACTACTATCACAACATTGTTTACTTTGAAGAAGATGCTCAGCACATCCTGTTTATCATCCTCTGGTAAACCACTCTCATTTTACCTAGGACTCTGAGGGATTGAGTGAATAAGCCAATGAATATAGTTCAAATACATACCATTCACACCTTTCTCTTAAGAGTGGGGAAGTTTGCATTTTTTTTCCCAGCAAAACAGAATCTGGATATTCTGGAGTCACGACTCATAAGCAGAAAGGGGCTGATAGCTGGGAAACATGAAATGACTACTGCAGACATGGTCGAAATGAACAAACTTGCATTGTTGGAAATACCCAAAACAATATAAGAGATGGAAGAAAGCGTATTAAAATTAATAAAGATGCTCACCAGGAGAAGGATGGTTTTAGTGGCTCTGGACTCAGCAGAGGATATGGAGGAGCCATGGATTCTATGAACATTTTGGACTCTCTGCTTGTGCCTGTACAGAATGAAAACCGTGGAGCCACTGGCCAAGATCATGACAAAAAAACATAAGACAACAGGCATGGACATCATTGCTGCATATGTTTCTCCATAACAGACAACAGAATGATCATCAATGGGAACAGAAGAACAATGTTTGAAAATTTTTCTATTTGTGATGCTTTTGTTACTCGATATTTCAATCACAAAAATAGGATAAATGGTATTTAAAATCATGTTCACGACCCAGCACACGACAATTGAAGGAACAACACACTTGAGAGCCTTCACTTTAAGGTCCGCCCACCTGGAGTTCCTGGGACTGATCGTGATGGCCTGGAAGACACTCAAGATGCACGTGATGCCAATGGATACTCCCCTGCCCACTCCGCGAAGATAAGCAAAAACTCTGCATGCAGATCCACTTTTCAGACAACTCCACCCAAAATCTGTCATTGGACTGCAGAATCCAGCAGACAACAGAATGAAGATGTTGGCTACAATAAGGTTCGTCACAATCAAATCTACGGTTCTCAGCCTATCCCCAGTACAATACAGGAAGAGATAACAGTAAAGAAGAGAGAAATTCCCCAGCATTCCAAATACTGTCTGTAATAATAAGATGGATCCTGCTGCCAAATCACCAGTAAACATGCTCTCAGGTCTCAGTGACTGATGGCTGTCTTTTGAGCTGAAGGTCCTGAATGGGAAGATGAGGCATGGAACACAAGTAGCAGGTCAACAAAAATCCAATATTCTCCACTTATCAATAATTCCTACCTTAAAAGACTTAATGTTTTCCTGTCGTATCAGTGCTTCCAAGAGTTGAATGAATAACCATTACAAAACACTTGATTGAATGAATCACTGTGAAGAAAGCCACACAAATGAAAACATCTTTATTCCTCTCACATTCATGAGGCAGACAGTATTATTGCCCTTATAAAGATGAGGGAAACATCACCCAGAGAGGTTAAATGCTTAATCTATATCCACTCACTGGTTATGGGCAGATGGCTAGCGAGGATTTGAATCTGGCTGCCCTGGTAACAAGGAAAGTGCATTTGTGCCAGAATACATGCAAATACTAGTGACCTGTGTTCCTCAACTAAACCAGATTTTAGTTTAGTTTTATAACTTGTCATTTCAGTTTAATTTGGAAGTATTATATTTGAAAATTTAGGTACTGGGACTTCCCTGCTGGTTCAGTGGTTAAGATTTCACACTTCCATGCAGCATATGCTGTTTAGATACGTGGTCAGGGAACAGGATCCTGCATGCCTCGTGGCAAAGCCCCCAGAAAAAGACATTCTAGGGTCAAGTATAAATTTTGAATAAAGCTTTACAGATATTCATAAGGAATATAATACTGCTGGCAACTGGCCTGTGTTCAAGTTGGATTTAATGCATACAAGAATGACTCAATATTAGGGCAGCAAAAAGAGACTCATTTACTCTCAATCCAGGAAAATGCACAATGGCACAAGTCATAGTTTCATGGAACAGCAAACAATGATATCTGATTACTAGTTCACTAAAGAAACAAAATTATTATTAATATTAATTTCATGTGATATATATATTTATTTAGTAATACCTACAGTAGTTCCTTCAGGAGATTGTCCCAACCCAGGGATAGACCCCAGGTATCCTACATTGCAGGCAGATTCTTTACCATCTGAGCCACCAGGGAAGCCCAAGAGTACTGGAGTGGGTAGCCTACCCCTTCTCCAGGAGATCTTCCTGACCCAGGAATCGAACTGGTGTCTCCTGCATTAAAGGCAGATTCTTTATTAGCTGTGTTATCAGATGGTAAAAAGCATGCCTCCCAACACAGGAGACATGGTTTTGATCCCTAAGTGGGGAAGATCCCCTGGAAAAGGAAATGACAAGCCACTCCAGTATTCTTGCTTGGGAAATCCCACGGAAAGAAGGAATCTGGCAAGCTAAACTCGATGGGGTTGCAAAAGAGTTGGACACAACCCAGCGATGAAACAACAAAAAATACAAATATTACCAATAAGGCAAGATTTGTGAAAGATATGAAAATACAAGATACATGCAAAATCAATGTTAAGGTGAGCAACTTGTGTGTGGTATAAAGAACATACATTTTTTGAATGGGTATCATAATATTGAAAAGAAGCAGAAATATGGTATCTGAATTGCATAAAGTTCTATTTTTCTTCCATGCTGATTCCTTAATTTAAGTGAAAAGAGTCTCTCCACAATCAACAGAGACACAGTAATTTAATCTTCTCAGCAACTCATACAACATCCAGAGTTAGAGGAGACATTTCTACCCCAGCAGTGGCTGCTAGACACACTGTTACTGCGCAGAGTCAGATGACTCTTATCGACTCTTCATAGTCTTTGTTACAAGGATGAACTAGGTATGTGCTCGCCTGTGAAACCTGAAAGGTATGCATAGGATTCCTGGAAAGTAGACTGAACATCATATTAATTGGGGAAATACAGTCCTTAGTTTTATAAGATAACACACTAGCATTAAACCACAACAGTCTCTGTCAGTGAGCCATACATGCATCACATTAGGAGCCATCAGGAATTGGTGAAAGATCTAGCACCCCATCACTCCTTCCCACCTCAGTTCAGACTCAGGATTTATCCCACCCTCCTGCAGGGCTTTGGTGCTGGATCAGGCTCACACAAGGGAGAATCCCTTTGTCCAATATGTTCACTTACATGATTCCTGATACAGATCCTTCCTTTACAGATTCTGCCTCCCTGAAGAATACAGGAAAAAACTCAGTGACTTTTTCCTGCTTCCTGGATGGTGGGCTCAGCACGAAAGTCAAAGCAATCAGTATGTGTGCAGGAGGGCTAGCTGGACCCTGAGATATGAGTTTGTGATCCTGTGACCTCCCCTCCCCTCAGAACTGCAATTATCATGTCACCTGTAGCAGCGCTGGCAGGAGGAACAGCCTTGGGAGCTGCGATTATTTTTGAAAATATTTTTCCAGTCGCTAATTACCAATGACAATTATAAGTTTCTATCTAATATGTCTTAAGAGACTTTGGATTGTTTGTGACAGATGCTTACGTGTGAGCGTGCTAAGCCGTTTCAGTTGTCTCTGACTCTTTGCGACCCTACAGACTATCGCCCTCCCAGGCTCCTGTGTTCATGAAATTCTCCAGGCAAGAATACTGGAGTGGGTTGCCATGCCCCCTATTTCCACGATCCCTGGAGGCCCACAGGGCTCACATGCAGGGAGCAGGAAGAAATTAGGACAGACATGTAAGAAACTGGCTGCATGTCTCTGTCTCAATGGAGGTTTTGCCTCACTGAGAAATTCTACCCAGGACAGTTCTTTCCCAGTTTCATACACTGAGCTGGTCCAGCAGTTAAAGTGTGACAAAGAAATGGAATTTGTCCTTATATCTGAGGTTTTCAAAAGAAATACAATAAGAAGGACATGATTTCAGCAATCTACATTAGACATCAGTGTACTCATTTGTACACCTCAGTATCAATGAATATGTAATTTGTTAGGAAAATACACTTTCCTGATATATACCTTCAGTAATTTTGGAAGCAGATGTAGATACTACCTGCAGTAGAAAGAGATAAAGATCGAAAACAGAACCATGCAAACAAAAGAACAAGGGTCAGGTAGTTTGACAGGGAGATTCTACTATTTCCATAAATGTTAGATAAGCCAATGCTACTTACTCAATTCAAGACCATAGAGAGGTCAACACAGTTCTCTACACTTACTTTTGTGCAAACTTTTCATTAAGAAATTAGGATTGCATTTTTAATTAAGAAATACACTTCCATAGGGTCAAGAAAAAATGTATATATATATATATTATGAGTTGAATCTAATTTTTCAGATTTTCCTTACACATATATTAAATCTTTGATCCAGGTTCGTTCCATATTCCCTCTCAATTGTCAAGTCAGTTGTTAGAGCCATAATGGAGGACAAAACATTCTACACAAACACACAAATGCTCACATACAAGCTCATTTACATGCAGGGATGCAAGGACATTCACACACTCAAATATATACTTGCACACATTCAGATACTTATGCACACACATAATCACTCTCATCCCCATACAGTTTCAACTGCACACTCACAACCATGAATACACACACTGCACACATGAAAATTACCTCTCACATACACAAGTACTCATAAATATAAACACACATAAGCTCAGAATTACACTCTTTCATGAAATCATAGTCACCACATATGCGCTTCAATGATAAGAAGGAGAGTTGTGTCTTCAAACTTCTGGATGCTTCAAAATGGGAGCTTTCCTACACTTTACAGTCCTTCCAACTCTGTGACAACTACAAAGACAATATTTACTACAATACACAACATCGAAAATAGCAGACAACATTGCGACCTTTGTCAAGACACACTTTGGGAACTCGGAGTCCCTGGGGTAGTCACAGTGTGTGGATGTGTCACTGAGTGGAGTAGGAATAGGCCAGAGGGGAAAGGAGCCATAAGGATAAGAGGGTGACGGAGTGAACCTGGGGCACAGCGTTAGAGAGAGGGCAGGGGAAGAAAGAGGGCAGAGAGAAAAAAGGCACAGGGAGTTTAAAACATTTTTGTGGTCATCTTCGCAAAACAGAGTGTGTTAAAAATTCATTTTTATACCAATTGTGATATAATATCAGGTTTACTCCTATAAAGGGCTTCCCTGGGAGCTCAGTGATAAAGAATCCACCTGCCAAGCAGAAGACGTGGGTTCGACCCCTGGGTCAGGAAGATCCCCTGGAACAGAAAATGGCAACCCACTCCATTGGATGTGAGAATAAATGGGAATTTTCCCTAATTTTTAAAAAGCCTTTTTCTTTTCAATTTATTTAATTGGAGGATAAGTGCTTTACAATATTGTGTTGGTTTATGCCATACATCGAGAGGAATCAGCCATAGATATACATACGTCCTCTCCCTCTCGAAACTCCTTCCCACTACTCACCCCATCCCAACACTCTAGTTTCTCACAGAACAACAGGTTTGAGCTTATTTTATTGTTTATTATTCTGTTCTTATTGCTAATGTAACAGACTTCCATGAAACTAGCAACTGAAATAACACTCACTCATCTTCTGACAGGTCAGTTAGTCAGAAGGCCAGAATCAAGTGGTCTGCTCTCCTGGGCTCTTAACTGGAGCTGCTCCATGAGAATTACTTCCAGGCTGATACATGTCTTTGCAAGAATTCTTCACAATTGCTTCTCCATGGCTTCTTCTATCTGAAAGTCAACATCGGCAAACTGACGCCCTCCCCCTCCTGTTTTCAGTCTCTTCCTCTTCGGTTGCATCTAACTGGCCTTTCTGTTCTTTATGTTCATGTAACTACGAGTCTGCCCAAATAATACAGAACATTTCCTGATTTTAAAGTCACATGACTAATAACCTTATGTGCATCTGCAAAGGCCCTTTTGCCTGTAATGTGACATGAACCACCAAGGGATAATGCCAGGGGATAATGAGCTGCCTACAGCTCTATGACAACAGTGGATTCTCTCAATGAAAACCATTGTTGTGGTCACACCCAAAAAACTATTGCAAGTGGTTACTTCTTGAGATAGTTTCACACACACAAAAACAAACATTACTTATAACCTTTTCAATACTGTATAGTTATACTTTATTTCTTATGTAAACCGGGTGTTAAATTTTAAAACCACTACAATAAGTAAGAGGAATTTCATCAAATCAGTTTGGGGCATAAAAGTTGCTGAATCATAGTACAGGGAAGGGGTCAGGTCTCCTGTTGCCAACACTGGAGCCCAGGACCAGTAAAGAGATGCTCCTGGCAGGTCCACACCAGTCACTGTTCCTGCCCAAAATTTCCAGAGAGGAGTAAAATCCTGATGCTGTGGTTTCATTCACCTTCTACCAAGGGACCTACCGTGTATTAAAACATTATTAGGAGGTTTGGGCCAGGGCATTCCGTGTGGCTCTTATGTCCCTAACCAGGGACCAAACCCCTGTCCCCTGCAATGAAAGCAGGGAGTCTTAACCACTGGACCACCAAGGAAGTTCCAGAAGTATTTGGTATCAGCAGAATTTTCGTTATATGGGGAAAATGGAAAAAAAATGACCCACAAGTGACTTGTGACTCCACTGAAAATGAGGGTGTGAATTGGGGGAGATGAGATAGTAACCCCCAATTTGCCCTGATACATCCATCCCTTTATCTCTATACTGCCCCTCCTCTACTTTTATCACCCAAAGACTTTCACCCCAGTACTTCTTGGGTCTCTATCTTCTTTTAGCACCTGTCCCATCACCTTGCAAGACCAGGATTTAAATTTTCCTCTCTAACCTCCATCTGCTCAAAATTCTCCAGGCCAGGCTTCAACAATACATGAACCGTGAACTTCCAGATGTTCAAGCTGGATTTAGAAAAGGCAGAGGAACCAGAGATCCAATTGCAAACATCTGCTGGATCATCAAAAAAGCAAGAGAGTTCCAGAAAAACATCTATTTCTGCTTTACTGACTATGCCAAAGCCTTTGACTGTAGGGATCACAACAAACTGTGGAAAATTCTTAAAGAGATGGGAATACCAGACCAACTGCCCTGCTTGCTGAGAAATCTGTATGCATGTCAAGAAGCAACAGTTAGAACCAGACATGAAACAACGGACTGGTGCCAAATTGGAAAGGAGTACGTTAAGGCTGTATATTGTCAATCTGTGTATTTAAGTTACATGCAGAGTACATCATGCTAAATGCTGGGCTGGATGAAACACAGGCTGGAATCAAAATTGCAGGCAGAAGTATCAATAACCTCAGATATCCAGATGACACCACCCTTATGGCAGAAAGAGAGGAAGAACTAAAGAGCCTCTTAATGAAAATGAAAGAGGAGAGTGAAAAAGCTGGCATAAAACTCAACATTCAGAAAACTAAGATCATGGCATCAGGTCCCATCACTTCATGGCAAATAGATGGGGAAACAATGGAAACAGTGACAGAGTTTATTTTGGGGGCCTTCAAATCACTGCAGATAGTGACTGCAGCCATGAAATTAAAATATGCTTGCTCCATGGAAGAAAAGCTATAACCAACTTAGACAGCATATTAAAAAGCAGAGACATTACTTTACCAACAGACATCTGTCTACTCAAAGCTATGATTTTTCCAGTAGTCATGTATGGATGTGAGAGTTTGACTATAAAGAAAACTGAGCACCGAAGAATTGATGCTTTTGAACTGTGGTGTTGGAGAAGACTCTTGAGAGTCTCTTGGACTGCAAGAAGATCCAACCAGTCCAAACTAAAGGAAATCAGTCTTGAATAGTCTTTAAAGGACTGATACTGAAGCTGAAACTCAGTACTTGGGCCACCTGATGGGAAGAAATCAACCACTGGAAAAGACCCTGATGCTGAGAAAGATTTAGGGTAGGAGGAGAAGGGGATGACAGAGGTTGAGATGGTTGGATGGCATCACCGACTTGATGGACATGAGTTTCAGTAAACTCCAGATGACAGTGAAGGACATGGAAGCCTGGCGTGCTGCCATCCATGGGGTCGCAAAGAGTCGGACACAACTGAGTGAACTGAACTGAACCTCCACCTGACTCTTCCATTTCCTCACCCAACCTCCACTCGAGCACTCCTTGGAATCCTCTCCCTCTGACAACTCTTTACCACCACAGTCCGTGCACCCCAGCTGGCTAATTCTTACGTTTGGGGCCTCCCTCATCCTCATGGGTCTATTTTTTCCTCTATCCCACTCACCTCAACCCAATTCCCGTTCCCTCTGTACACCATCCTCTAGAAACCTTCCACTGTGAGTCAAATTTCTGGGGCCTTTCCTTTAAAGAAGCAAGCTGAATGTTTAGACAACATACTTTTTCCAAAATCTTCACAATCATGGAAATTTTCTCAGTTTTTCTCACTTCTCTTGGTGCCAGTGTACATCATCACCAAATTTCCAGACATCATTTAGAAAAATAGAACAAGGAAACCGTCCACTATGACCATGTAGGAAGAGCGATAATCCAGCAAACCTCGCTTGCTCAAGCTCTAATAGTTGAAAGATAGACCTGTCTTCAGCATTGCCTCCCTCCTGAGAGATAGCCTCTGAACTCTGGACTATTCTCCTGATAAGAGTGTTTTGATATACTTGAGGCATTGAGCCGTACAAGACCAGTGGGACCAGAAAGTTAATCCTAACAATGCCATTTATGACGAAGAGCTATTTCTGCTCCGTGGGGCTGGGGTCTGAGTAGCTGACGTCAGTCACACGGGGCCTCAGGGCTACCTGCATGACCCCCAGGAAAACCCTGCAACCTGGCTCTGGTGAACTTCCTAGGTTGACAACACTTAATGTGTACTGTCACATGTTGTTCAGGGCAAACTCACAACACCTCCATGTCACTCCCTTGGGAAAAGACATGTGGAATCTTAAGCCTGGTTTCTTGTGGACTTGGCCCCATGCACCTTTTCCCTTTGCTTATTCTAACCCGCATCCTTTCACTGCAATAAAAAGTAACCTTGAGTGTAACCACTTCTGAAACTTAGAGTCCTTCTACAATTTATCTCCCTTGAGGATGGCCTTGGAGACCCCTGACTGAATCATGTTAAAGAATATAACAAAAAATTCCCTGATGGTCACTTTGCTGTGAAACTAACACAATAAGTCACCTATACTTAAAAAATAAAAATCAAATTAAATTGAAAAATAATCTCCAATTAATAAATAGTGAGATTCAGATAAAATTGTAGACTTTTATTGGACTAAATATAGACCCCTGACAGAGGAAAGAAATTTGATTAGAAAGCAAATCCATGAAGACAATATTTGTGTAAAAATTTAACCAAAATGGACTGTATTAAAGAATTCATGTTTATGCCATTTCAAGTAAAACATCAGGGATACTCTAAAACCACATTTTAAAAAAAAAAAAACACACATTTTTTAAAAGGGTATACCTAAAGCTAGAGAAAATTATTACACACCAATATCAAAATGCCATCAGTTGTGGGATGATAAATCAGAATCTTACTTTATTTTATTGTTTGTGTATTATTGTGTTTCCATGGGAATCAGAGTTCTATTATGGTGAAATAAACTGACAGGATATGAGGTGCCTAAAACAACACATTCATTTTCTCACATGTCAGTAAGTGAGAAGTCAAAGTGTCTGCTCCCCTGGACTCTTGCTTTCAAACTGGAATATAGTTGACTTACAATCTTGTGCTGGTTTCAGGTGTACAGTAAGTGAATCAGGTACAATATATACATATATCTTAGCTTTTAATGTGTAGTAAAGGACTTCCTTGGGGGTGTCCAGTGGTTAAGACTCCACCCTTTGAGTACAGACAGTATAGCTTCAACCCCATCAAGGAATTAAGATCCCAGAAGACAGATGGTGCACTCAAGAGAAACAAGTATGCTAAATTTCTAGGTAAAAGTTAACACATGGTAAGGTAGCACATTTCAAAGAAAAAATCAATTATTAAGTAGAGCTACATTTTAAAATTAATGGAAAACATGTTCACATACATGAAACAAGAAAATAAACTTTATTGATATACAAATGTGTCAACTATTATATTAAATGTAAGTAGACTAATTTCTTAATCAAAATTTTGTTACTATATTCAATAAATGCTTTTTCAAGAGATACAGCCAAATAATATGATTAAACTGGAATAATAAAAAGGACAGTTTATGTAATCTTAACAAAAAACAAGTATGGCAATATGCTCTTCAGATAACATACATATTAAGATTTATCACTAGTGTAGTTATAGACATTTTAAATTGTTCTTACGTACAACTTCCCAATAACAAATATGGTTAATTCTATATGTATGAATATATACATACACATAGCTTCAAGAAAATAAATATACACATTTATAGATATCTGCACGTGTACTTTCTTTTTCTTGATATGTGATCTCAGTTCAGTTTAGTTCAGGAGCTTAGTCGTGTCCAACTCTTTGCGACCGCATGAATTGTAGCACTCCAGGCCTCCCTGTCCATCACCAACTCCCAAAGTCTACTCAAACCCATCTCCATCGAGTTGGTGATGCCATCCAACCTTTTCATCCTCTATCATTCCCTTCTCCTCCTGCCCCCAATCCCTCCCAGGATCAGGGTCTTTTCCAATGAGTCAACTCTGCATGAGGTGGACAAAGTATTGGAGTTTCAGGTTCAACATCAGTCCTTCCAATGAATACCGAGGACTGATCTCCTTTAGAATGGACTGGTTGGATCTCCTTGCAGTCCAAGGGACTCTCAAGCATCTTCTCCAACACCATAGTTCAAAAGCATCAATTTTTCAGCGCTCAGCTTTCTTCACAGTCCAACTCTCACATCCACACATGACCACTGGAAAAACCATAGCCTTGTCCAGATGGACCTTTGTTGGCAAAGTAATGTCTCTGCTTTTTAATATGCTGTCTAGGTTGGTCATAACTTTGCTTCCAAGAAGTAAGAATCTTTTAAGTTCATGGCTGCACAAAAAAAGAAAACTGCAGGCCAGTATCACTGATGAACATAGATGCAAAACTCGTTAACAAATTCTAGCAAACAGAATCCAACAACATATTAAAAAGATCATACACCATGACCAAGTGGGCTTTATCCCAGGAATGCAAGGATTCTTCAATATCTGCAAATCAATCAATGTAATACACCACATTAATAAATTAAAAGATAAAAATCATATGATTATCTCAATAGATGCACAAAAAGCCTTTGACAAAATTCAACATCCATTTATGATAAAAACTCTCCAGAAAGCAGGCATAGAAGGAACATACCTCAACATAATAAAAGCTATATATGACAAACCCACAGCAAACATTATCCTCAATGGTGAAAAATTGAAAGCATTTCCCTTAAAGTCAGGAACAAGACAAGGGTGTCCATTCTCACCACTACTATTCAACATAGTTTTGTAAGTGTTGGCCACAGCAATCAGAGCAGAAAAAGAAATAAAAGCAATCCAGATAGGAAAAGAAGAAGTAAAACTCTCACTGCCTGCAGACGACATGATCCTCTACATAGAAAACCCTAAAGACTCTTCCAGAAAATTACTAGAGCTAATCAATTACTACAGTAATGTTGCAGGATATAAAATTAACACACAGAAATCCCTTGCATTCCTATATACTAACAATGAAAAAACAGAAAGAGAAATTAAGGAAACAATACCATTCACCATTGCAACAAAAAGAATAAAATACTTAGGAGTATATCTACCTAAAGAAATGAAAGACCTATATATAGAAAACTATAAAACACTGATGAAAGAAATCAAAGAGGACACAAACAGATGGAGAAATATACCGTGTTCATGGATTGGAAGACTCAATATTGTGAAAATGGCTATACCACTCAAAGCAATCTATAGATTCAATGCAATCCCTATCAAACTACCAACGGTATTTTTCACAGAACTAGAACAAATAATTTCACAATTTGTATGGAAATACAAAAAACCTCAAATAGCCAAAGCAATCTTGAGAAAGAAGAATGGAACTGGAGGAAACAACCTGCCTGACTTCAGACTCTACTACAAAGCCACAGTCATCAAGACAGTATGGTACTGGCACAAAGACAGAAATATAGATCAATGGAACAGAATTGAAAGCCCAGAGATAAATCCACGAACCTATGGACGAACCTCCTTTATCTTCGACAAAGGAGGCAAGGATATACAATGGAAAAAAGACAACCTCTTTAACAAGTGGTGCTGGGGAAACGGGTCAACCACTTGTAAAAGAATGAAACTAGAACACCTTCTAACACCATACACAAAAATAAACTCAAAATGGATTAAAGATCTAAATGTAAGACCAGAAACTATAAAACTCCTAGAGGAGAAATAGGCAAAACACTCTCCCACATTAATCACAGCAGGATCCTCTATGACCCACCTCCCAGAATATTGGAAATTAAAGCAAAAATACACAAATGGGACCTAATTAAACTTAAAAGCTTTTGCACAACAAAGGAAACTATAAGCAAGGTGAAAAGACAGCCCTCAGATTGGGAGAAAATAATAGCAAACAAAGCAACAGACAAAGGATTAATCTCAAAAATATACAAGCAACTCCTGCTGCTCAATTTCGGAAAAATAAATGACCCAATCAAAAAATGCGCCAAAGAACTAAACAGACATTTCTCCAAAGAAGACATACAGATGGCTAACAAACACATGAAAAGATGCTCAACATCACTCATTATCGGAGAAATGTAAATCAAAACCACAATGAGGTACCATTACACGCCAGTCAGGATGGCTGCTATCCAAAAGACTACAAGAAATAAATGCTGCAGCGGGTGTGGAGAAAAGGGAACCCTCTTACACTGTTGGTGGGAATGCAAACTAGTACAGCTACAATGGAGAACAGTGTGGAGATTTCTTAAAAAACTGGAAATAGAACTGCCATATGACCCAGCAATCCCACTGCTGGGCATACACACCGAGGAAACTAGATCTGAAAGAGACACGTGCACCCCAATGTTCACCGCAGCACTGTTTATAATAGCAAGGACATGGACGCAACCTAGATGCCCATCAGCAGACGAATGGATAAGGAAGCTATGATATATATACACAATGGAATATTACTCAGCCATTAAAAAGAATTCATTTGAATCAGTTCTAATGAGATGGATGAAACTGGAGCCCATCATACAGAGTGAAGTAAGCCAGAAAAATAAAGACCAATACAGTATACTAACGCATAAATATGGAATTTAAAAAGATGGTAATGATAACCCTATATGCAAAACAGAAAAAGAGACACAGAGGTATAGAACAGACTTTGGGACTCTGTGGGAGAAGGCGAGGGTGGGATGTTCTGAGACAATAGCATTGAAACAAGTATACTATCAAGGGTGAAACAGATCACCAGCCCAGGTTGGATGCATGAGACAAGTGCTCAGGGCTGGGGCACTGGGAAGACCCAGAGGGATAGAATGGGGAGGGAGGCGGGAGGGGGGATCGGGATGGGGAACACATGTAAATCCGTGGCTGATTCATGTCAATGTATGGCAAAAACCACTACAACATTGTAAAGTAATTAGCCTCCAATTAATAAAAATAAATGAAAAAATAATAATAATTTCATGGCTGCAATCACCATCTGCAGTGATTTTGGAGCCCCAAAAAAATAAAAGTCTGACACTGTTTCCACTGTCTCCCCATCTATTTCCCATGAAGTGATGGGACCAGATGCCATGATCTGAGTTTTCTGAATGTTGAGCTTTAAGCCAACTTTTTCACTCTCCTCTTTCACTTTCATCAAGAGGCTTTTTAGCTCCTCTTCACTTTCTGCCATAAGGGTGGTGTCATCTGCATATCTGAGGTTATTGATATCTCTCCCGAAAATCTTGATTCCAGCTTGTTCTTCTTCCAGCCCAGTGTTTCTCATGATGTACTCTGCATATAAGTTAAATAAGCAGGGTGCAATATACAGCCTTGATGGACTCCTCTTCCTATTTGGAACCAGTCTGTTGGTCCATGTCCAGTTCTAACTGTTGCTTCCTGACCTGCATACAGGTTTCTCAAGAGACAGGTCAGATGGTCTGGTATTCCCATCTCTTTCAGAATTTTCCACAGTTTATTGTGATCCACACAGTTGAAGGCTTTGGCATAGTCAATAAAGCAGAAATAGATGTTTTTCTGGAACTCTCTTGCTTTTTCGATGATCCAGCGGATGTTGGGAATTTGATCTTTGGTCCCTCTGCCTTTCCTAAATCCAGCTTGAACATCTGAAAGGTCACAGTTCACGTATTGCTGAAGTCTGGCTTGGAGAATTTTGAGCATTACTTTAATAGTGTGTGAGATGAGTGCAACTGTGCGGTAGTTTGAGCATTATTTGGGCTTGCCTTTCTTAGGGATTGGAATGAAAACTGACCTTTTCCAGTCCTGTGGCCACTGCTGAGGTTTCCAAATTTGCTGGTATATTGAGTGCAGCACTTTCACAGCATCATCTTTCAGGATTTGAAATAGCTCCATTGGAATTCCAACACCTCCACTAGCTTTGTTCGTAGTGATGCTTTCTAAGGGCCACTTGACTTCGCATTCCAGGACGTCTGGCTCTAGGTGAGTGATCACACCAATGTGATTATCTGGGTCGTGAAGATCTTTTTTGTACAATTCTTCTGTGTATTCTTGCCACCTCTTCTTAATATCTTTTGCTTCTGTTAGGTCCATACCATTTCTGTCCTTTATTGTGCCCATCTTTGCATGAAATGTTCCCTTGGTATCTCTTAATTTTCTTGAAGAGATCTCTAGTCTTTCCCATTCTGTTGTTTTCCTCTACTTCTTTCCATTGATTGCTGAGCAAGGCTTTCTTATCTCTCCTGGCTACTCTTTGGAACTCTTCATTTAAATGGGAATATCTTTCCTTTTCTCCTTTGCTTTTCACTTCTCTTCTTTTCACAGCTCTTTGTAAGCCCTCCTCAGACAACCATTTTGCCTTTTTGCATTTCTTTTCCATGGGGATGGTCTTGATCCCTGTCTCCTGTACAATGTCATGAACCTCCATCCATAGTTTGTTAGGCTCTCTGTCTATCAGATCTAGTCCCTTAAATTTATTTCTCACTTCACTGTATAGTCATAAGGGATTTGATTTAGGTCATACCTGAATGGTCTAGTGGTTTTCCCTACTTTCTTCAATTTCAGTCTGAATTTGGCAATAAGGAGTTCATGATCTGAGCCATAGTCAGCTCCTGGTCTTGATTTTGCTGACTATATTGAGCTTCTCCATCTTTGGCTGCAAAGAATATAATCAATCTGATTTCGGTGTTGACCGTCTGGTGATGTCCGTGTGTAGAGTCTTCTCTTGTGTTGTTGGAAGAGGGTGTTTGCTATGACCAGTGTGTATGTGGTTCACTGGAGAAGGGAATGGCAAACAACTTCAGTATTCTTGCCTTGAGAACCACTTGAACAGTATGAAAAGGCTAAAAATGATAGGATACTGAAAGAGGAACTTTCCAGGTCGGTAGGTGCCCAATATGCTACTGGCGATCAGTGGGGAAATAATCCAGAAAGAATGAAGGGATGGAGCCAAAGCAAAAACAATACCGAGTTGTGGATGGGACTGGTGGTAGAAGCAAGGTCCGATACTGTAAAGAGCAATACTGCATAGGAACTTGGAATGTTAGGTCCATGAATCAAGGCAAATTGGAAGTGGTCAAACAGGAGAAGTCAAGAGTGAATGTCGACACTCTAGGAATCAGCGAACTAAAATGGACTGGAATGGGTGAACTTAACTCAGATGACCATTATATCTACTACTGTGGGCAGGAATCCCTTAGAAGAAATGGAGTAGCCATCATAGTCAACAAAAGAGTCCAAAATACAGTACTTGGATGCAATCTCAAAAATGACTGAATGATCTCTGTCATTTCCAAGGCAAACCATTCAATATCACGGTAATCCAAGCCTATGCCCCAACCAGTAACGCTGAAGAAGCTGAAGTTGAACAGTCCTGTGAAGACCTACACGACCTTTTAGGACTAACACCCAAAAAAGATGTCCTTTTCATTACAGGGGACTGGAATGCAAAAGTAGGATGTCAAGAAACACCTGGAGTAACAGGCAAATTTGGCCTTGGAGTACGGAATGAAGCAGGGCAAAGGCTAATAGAGTTTTGCCAAGAGATATGTGATCTAGTTTGTGGTAAATATTTAAGTGTTTCATGTGAGGTGAAAGTGTTGGTTTCTCTTTGGGGTACAAGGTTCAGTCTACATATCCATTGGGTTAAAAGAAGTATTTTGCTTTTCAACCTGTTGAGTTCTCAATACTTACATTGGCTTCAGAATGGCAATACATTAAAAAAAAAAAAAAAAAAGAAACTCTCCTAAAACTGAGACAAGATGCACTTTGCTCCTTAAAAATGAAGAACTACAAACTCAATACACACAGAATCAATCCACGTCTTTTCTCTCAAATGGCTCTCCATGGGTTGCTCTGAATTTAATGAAAGTCTCCACCACAAACTAACCTCATAGAGCATTCACCTGCAAACATCTTCCATCCCAATATGTCCAATTCACCTTCACTAAAGAGGGAAGACACTGACTTCTACACAACCCACGTCCATGCAATTCACATATTTTTCCATTGTCACAATCACATTAGTTATTTAGAAACTAGTAAAATGTAATATTATGCTCTCCTTTATGCCACTTCAGTTCAACCTGGTCATTTCTATCTAAAAATGCTTAAACATACTCCTCTCCCAACAAAACACCATATTCCATATAAATGACTATCTTCATTCTAAGAATATAATGTACAAAACTCATGACTGGCTTCCAAAAGCATTACTCAAGAACTGAATTTCCCCTCCAGCACACTGGTCTTCAGGTTTAGCAATGACTTGCCACATGCTGTTCCATTTTTATGCACCTTTTCTTAATATTCCATGCCTACATTATTTTTGGAATTTTAATTTTAATTTTGGTTATAAATTAAACTTACACACTCATACAATTCTCTATGACAATGAGATTGCTTGTGGACCTGACATTTGTTATGGCATAAATTCTGAACTCCTCAACTGCAAGCACTAGTAAAACATACATTGCAGAAGTATTTACACAATAATTACAAAATACTTCATTAAAACTACACCATGATATTGTTTACTTTGAAGGAGATGCTCACCACTACTGTTTACCATTCTCTGGTAAGCCACTCACAATTTTACCTAAGACTCTGAGGGAAGTGAGGAAACAAGCCAATGAATATGGTTCAAATACATACAATTTACATCTTTCTCTTAAGGGTAAGGGAGTTTGTTCTTCCTTTCCCAGCAAAGCAGAGCCTGGATATTCTGGAATCATGACTCTTGAGCAGAAAGGGGCTGACAGTTGGGAAACATGCAGTGATTATTCCACAGACATTCAAAATGAACAAACTAGGATTCTTCAAATGACTCAAAACAATATAACAGATTGAGGAAAGGCTGTTAAACTTAGCAAAGGTGCTCACAACAAGAAGGTTAGTTTTAAGGTGTCTCTGGACGCAGGGAAGGATATGGAGAACACGTTGATGTTATGAATGTTTTGGACTCTCTACTTGTGCCTGTACAAGATGAAAACTGTAGAACCACTGGCCCACATCATGAGCACAAAACATAAGACATCAGGGAATGATATCAACTCTGCATATAATGAGTCTCTGATTTGGTCATGGCAAACAGCATAACAGTCTCCAAATGTTTTCTGTTTGTGAAGTTATTCTTGCTCAAATTTCCAGTCACAAACATAGGACACACAACGTTTACTAGCATGTTCACGATCCAGCTCAGGATAATGGAAGGGAAAACCAGCTGCTGAGCTTTCACTTTAAGCTCTGCCCACCTGGAGGTCTGGGGACTGATGGTGATGGCCTGGAAGACAGGAGGAAAGTGGTGCCAATGGACACACCCCTGCTCACTCCATGAACATATCAGGAAAATTCACGTGTAAAGTCACTGTCCATGAGGCACCACCCCAAATTTACCATTGTACTGTGGAAGCCGCCAGAGAACAGAATCAAGATGCTGGCGACAATCAGATTCTTGACAATCAAATCTATGGTCCTCAGCCTATACCCAGTGC